>NW_009619112.1:17585-25745 GCF_000690535.1 Cariama cristata | reverse complement strand
CGCTCTGCTGACAGCCTGGGGTCGGTTGGCAGGAGCCCGAGGGGAGAGGGGGGTTCCTCCTGCAGGCCCGGCCTCACCCATCGTCACCTTTTTCATTTGGGTTGGCGGTACTAACAATCTTCTGCGATTTGTCACTGGAAGTCTTCTGACAGAGGTGTATATTTGGGTAAGAATCCTGAAAAGGTGGCTTATGGGGATGGGAGGGGTATTTCCAATCATTTCGCTGCCCTCCGTAGCTGTGTGCTAAAAGTCTGACGGGAATTGCGTGAAAGAACGCAGGAGGCGCAGAAGTGGTTGGTGCTGGCCGGGGGCGTTGGGTGGCTGCCAGGGTGGGTGTGCTTGGTGCGTGGGCTGGCCGCCCTCAGCAGCTCTGGAACCCTCCTCACCTGTGATGTCAGGGTGTGATCCCCACAGGGTCACGTATTTTGATGGTATTTGATGCTTTTTGGCCTTAAAGCACAACATCACATCGAGGTCTGGAAAGGAGGGCTATGCTTCTGTGTGGTCCTGGGTCACCCCCCATCCCTTGCGGGTTGGGGATCCCCTAGGACAGCGCTTGATGGGCAGGGAGCGGGGCGGTGCGAGGGCTCCGGCTGTCCCCCAGCACACAGCTGCCTTGCACAGCCTGCCCTTCCCGACATCAGGCTGGGCAAAACCATGAGCATCCAGCGGTCACGCAAACATAACTGTTCCAATTGATCTGGAAGTAAGTTCAGAATAGGAGTATCTAATTTCAGTAGCGATGTTACAGATGTTCCAGGAGCGGATTCATAAGCCACTAAAACTCATAAGGTGATTTCCCCTCCCCTCCGAAGGGCTCTCCTTATGCTCAAATAGACAGCGATTTCTTCCTAACCTGGGAGGGACCGTCCTACCTAACTGCCCGTGTCCGGGCTGAGAGCTACAACCTGCTTGGTGGTAACTCTGTCGAAAGGGAAGACGTAACTGGGGAGGCGATATCAACAGTGAAAGCATCCATAACATGAGGAAGACGTTTCTCCCCACGTCCCCCAGTATTTTTCTGTTCATAAAAGCTGAGTATTTCACAGGATCAATATGCTTGCATGTTTGGTTTTTGGTAGACATATAGTATTTGCTGCATTGTTGTCCTGCTTTTATGTTACTGTAAGGAAGATAATCTCCTTTTAAATTTTCTTTTCCTTATAAAACTTCATTAAAATTGTGGCTCTAACTTAATTCCTGAGCAGATTTTTCTCATTCTGCTGTCTTTGCTCTGGTTTATGTGGAGAAGGACCACCACAATTTCGTTTCTCTTTCTGTTCTTCTGTTCTGGTTGTCCATATAGTCCTACAGGGATAATTATTTCTAGTGATATTTTATTGACAAGTTCCTTGGAGAGAAAAAAAAAAAAGATGCCAAACTTCTCATAGCTAGTTGCTTCAAGAATTTGTATAATATAGCAAATAAATTTATAAACTTGTTTACTTAAATGCAGATGAAGATAAATGGTGAGTACGAATACACATAAGTATAAAAAGTTTGAAGATTCATTTAGTGAATGTTGTCTTTCCATCCTTCCAGTCCATTGAATAACAATGTAAATCAGTGTAACTAAACGCTGCTGCTAAACGCAGTTTTATTTCTTTTTCTCTTGCAGTAAGTGCTGAAAGCATGAAGGTACAAGATTTAAGCAGACTTTTGTTCTAAAAAAGTACTCTCCATTTTGAGGAATACTTTTATTAAGCTAACCATTGTATCCTTGACAATAGGGGTGCAGGTTTTAATGCCGTTTTGAAACGGAGCGTTTTGTAATTTAGTAATGAATTGCACTGTCGGGTGTTACATACTGGCTTGATTCAATTTTAGGAAGTGGGAGCTAAGCACGTTAGGTATTTCAAAGCGCACAGTATTCTTTGGAGTTGCATAATATAAACCGGTGTGAGTAGTTTTTTCTGAATGCCTGAATCTGTCCTTTTGAAGGTGTTTGCTATTTATTTCAAAATAAAAGAGTTACCGTGGAGGCACCTGGGCTTGCGAGGAAGAAAAGGGATGCTGACACCTGGCAGATAGTTTCCTGGCGACATAACAGGGTCTAAAATATTGAGGTGGACAGTGCTTCTTTAAGGTAACGTGTACTCCATGCTGTGCCGCATGCTTTAAAGCTACGCCTGACTTTTGCCCGCGACAGCTATTGCGCTGTAAGCTATCGGAGACGCGTGTCGCTTCAGGTGTGCTCCCAAAGCCTGTAAAGAATCAAAGCATCTTGGCCGGTCGGCAGTCTGCCCGATGACCTTTTTCTCGTGTAGCTTGATGATGGGTTGTGAAGGGGAGAGCTGGTTACAGTCAGGACTAGGGGGACCTGCCGTGGCGTGACGGCAGGTTCAAATCAAACCCAATAGTTGCTTCTTGTACTTTCTTCCCATGTCCTGCCAGCTTGCTGTATGGCTGCCACAACGGTAACCCTGTGAGTGGCTTGATTGGTGAGGATTTACATGTGTGCTAATTAGAGTGGAATAAATGATTGGCTGTTTGCTGCATCGCCATAAAGGGTGCCCAGATGTACACACTACGTGAACATAATGTGCACGGGCATGGCGCATCAAAGTTTGTCAGCTGCATTACCTCAGCAGGCTTAGGGCCTGTCGGAGAGCATTTGCTGATAATTGTCCCCTATGATTTAGTGTCTGACTTGGTGAAAGTGAAGGACCTCAAAGTACTGCCTTGGCAAGGAAATTTCTGATCGTTTAACAAAAGTAATAAATGAGCTAAAATCTGTCAAATGAGAATGGGGAAAAAAAAAAATAAGTTTAGGGCTATAAGCAAGCAGTCTTAACTGAAGAATTCCGTGTGCTCGGAAATAGTTTGGAACATAACACTAACTAAGCATCAAATTAGCTGCTGCAATTAACAATAGACACTGAACAGAGTGTTTAATTACGCTTAATTTGTTGTGATACAGCACAAGTCTTCAGTTATGAAAATCCCCCAGATGCCCAAGTGTGCCCTCTGTATAGCTAAAACGCACTAAACTTTGCACACTTGGTTAATTTAACAAAGCAAATGCAGAACGTTGCTTTTAATTTTAAAAATCTGCTTTAGATGAAGGGAAAATAAATTTACATTTAGAAATTTTGGTCTCTCTTAAAAAAAAAAGTGGGTTATATCTTCTTTTGTGAAAATATATAATTAAGACAAAATCACACATGTATCGTATTTATGCACAAAAATCGGTAATATCTGATTACTTTGACAAGTAATTTTGTACTTACATGTTCCCAATATTGATAATGTATTAATGTACAATGATTAAATGGTTAAGCTGCCATATTAAAGTTACGAGCGGGAACATTTATCCAGCATAGCTAAGCAGGAACAAAGACTGCCCATTTACAGATGGCATTATTCAATCTCTGAACTGCTCGAAGATGTTAGCGTTACAGCATTGATTCTGAGCTCTGATACTGTGCCTCACTCGAATGACCCAATAGAGTTAAGTGATAAGGTTAAGTTAATTACTGTATCTGTGCTATACAGCTTCCACATGATTGCTGCCGAGAAAGATAGTGATTCTTCTTGCTTTAATTAAGCAAAAGAGAATGAAAAGATATAATTGGGTTTTATAATAATCCTGTCTTATATCACTATCAATGTGTTGTTTTTTTTTTTCCTACAACTTCGTTGCATGAATTCCTAGCAGCAAAATTTAAACAGTAGAATGTAGAAGTAAATTATTTAAATCCCTTTCCTAAAACACAGTGTCAGCTAAAGAATTAAATAGTTAATAGCGGTACTAATACTTTTGTAGCACCAAAGGGCCTGTGACAGTAAGTGTGTTTCAGGTATGAAAAATCCCTATTTGACAGTTAAAGAGCATCTGCTATGTTTTGTATTTATATTACATGATAAAAAGCACATACTTTAACAAATGCTTTAATTTTGCTTCTAATCGTATGCAGAACTGCAGTGTGGTGGCTTTAATATTGTTTTGTGAACAAGAGCTTTAACAGTGTTCTATTTTAAATTTGCTCATTAGCTGTTAAAAATTGTTGCCTTTGGTTTGAGAGTGAAAGGGAGTCGGAAGGGGTTCAGGGAAAAAAAACCCGAGCAATCTCTCTTAGGATAATGCTCTTTGTGGTTTGGTTTGTTTTTTTTTTCCAAGTCATGCATATAATAAAATATATGTATATTGTGAGGTATGCAAAAGCAGTTTTACATTGAAAATAATGAATACAGATGAAAGCTGACAGTGAAAGAGGGGGAGAGATAGTAGGTAGGTTTTAGTCCTTCACGTGGTAAGCCCTGACTCTCTGAACCGTTCTGCGGAGGTAATCCCACGTCTCTGTGTTGAGCTCTGCTAACTCACACAAGTTTACAAAGGTCTGCCCACAGAGACGAGATTATTTTACCAGATCTTTGCTTCCGTAAGTAACCTCCCAACAGCTGCTTCAGGTTCTTGCCGTTTTCCGAAATACTGCCTTCGGAGCAGAAAGGGAACACGTGCTGCCTTGCCTGGTTGTTGGGTTCTGCGGGTGCTAGGCTGTTGGTGGATTTGCTGCAGACTGCTGTTGTCTTGTTGTGTTTTGTTTTTTAAATAGAATGGCAATGTCTCAAGTTGGTTGTAACAGGAATTCTGATAAAGATTGTTAGAATAAAAATAGTCGAGTGCCTGTTTTCTAATTCATTTTTTTTTCTGCTTGTGGGAAAGGAAGGCTTGTTATTCCTTGTCCTGTAAACAGGCATGACTTTAAAACACTGTTGGACAAAAAAAAATAATCTGGAAAAAGAAGTTCCATGCTGAATATATAAATTTTCAGCAAAGTAATTGGTAGTCCAGGGCAAGATGTATATTCTTTACTAAGTACTTTGGTTATATTTTAATATTATTCTTTTATTCACCATAGTAAAATTTTATCTCCTTAGCGATGATTTGTTTGCAAATAGGATGCATTGAGATTAAAATTGTGGCGCTGGAGATTTTAAAAGCTCTTTGGTTCCCTGCCTGCCTACGGACAACCTCCTCCCATTTTGTAGCTGCACAGAATTAATTGGATAGTGTTTCATTTCTAGAGAAGACTTGTATGCAATGGTATGCAGTTCAAACCATACATTTTAATTTCTTCTTCCTGACAAAAAAACACCTCCTTGAAGCAATAAAGTCTTAGTCTCCTAAGAAAGAGAAAAAACAGCTACCTCCAATGCTTGTGGTATTCTTTTTTTGATAGCAAGTGTGTTTAGAGGCTCGTTGTGTGTTTATGGAAACACTGGGAAACTGCTGTTGCAGAACCTGTATATAAATGGAGAGAATCTCATGCATAGGGATCTACGGCTGCCACGCAAGGAGATCAAATGGAGAATGAGGGAGAGGTGTTCCTAATTATCAAACTGTAACATTAATAAATAATTTCAGAATAGTTAAGGTTCTTGTTTGCAAGGAAAGCAGTAGGACTCGAACAAGAGTTGAGTATGAAGTTGCATGCAGCCTGTTTTAAGAAACCAGTTTGATTTTTTTTTTTTTTTTTTTTTTTTGTCTGTGGTTGGTTCCATGAATTTGAAAATCTCAGTCAAAGGATTTATTGGACAGTTTCTTCCATTACTTGTCTGCTGGTCTCTGCGCTCTCATCCTCAGAAGAGAAAACTGAAGTTACTAATCACCCTTAGTTTAGGAGATACACTAAGGAGTGTGCTAACAAGGGATTATTTGGCTCACTTAATAGTATTGAGGATTGGATGGGTTGGCAGAGAAGATTCTGAAAAATTGTGGTGGTGTTTTGTTTTTTGACTTGGGGGTCACTGTATTCACTTGTTTGATGGGTGAACTGAGGATTTCCAGCTCTTTGGCTGTCAACCTAACCTTGTCAGCTCTGTACTCAAACGTCAAGAACCTTTTAAAAATTATTGCAAACAGACGCGATGACACTTGGAACGTTTTCCTCTCGTTCTTTTCTCTTAATAAATACATTCTTCATCTGGAAAGCAGAATCTCTTCTCTTCACTCGAGTGTTATAGTTTGTATTGGTGATAGGAAAGTAAAGTGATTGTGCAGAAAATGAAAAGGCATTTTATGAGAAACAATTCTCTGTAAAGTTCCGAGTTCTCCATGTACGGTAAATATTTTGAAATTCAAAGAACAACCCAGCTTTTGAGTTAAGTCTTCGGATGGCATAAGCACAGATACAAAACGCAGACATAACAGCCGTTACGTGTTTCATAATGATATCTGCTCTCGTGCTGTTTGATTGCACAGACAATTTGACAGTGATGGACATTGTTCGTGCTTCATTCTTTTTAAAAATATTTCTAACATTTATCGTCTCATAGGAAGATAAATGAACAGGGGACGATTTCGGTCTGCGTGACAACCGAGCGACCGTATCTCTTCAGTACTTTTACGTGTAGTGTAATACAGCAGAGCTAACAGCTATTAGTAAGCGTAGCCCATATAACATTTCTTTCCTGCTAGACGTATGATGGGTTAGCATTGTGCAATAATAACAATATTCTCTAGTTATGTGCTTCTTAGTGTATCAAGATGTTTACGTATTTCAGCTGAGGTGGTGCTTATTTCATTAAGTCACATTGAGGGAAAGCGGCTTGAAAAGTTGCTTTCATATGTCAAAGTAATGATAAAATGAGTTTGAGGCCTTTATGATCAAGCACATTTTCTGCCTCTTTTTAATGATACAGAATAGTAATGACCTGCAGTTTCATTTATTCTTGGAAAAAGTATAATTGCAAAAATTAACTTGTCATACACCACAGCTCAGCAAAGTTACTTTCCTATAAGTCTGTGGTCACAGTATGTTTTTTTGCAATTCAGCATCTGGCTCTGTGGGGTACTGATGGCTTCTATGAAGTAAAGTACCAGGGTGAGCAATTAAATGTAAAATGACAGCATAAAATATGATCATTACGGTTATACAAAAGACACATTTATGAATTTTGCAGATAACTGTCATTTTTTTCTACTCATATTTGCTCTTTCTTTGTTAGCTTAATATTTCTTGTGCAGTTCATTTTTTTTCTTCTAAAAAGTGAACAATGCCTTTTTAATTATCCTGACACTTGTTTGTGTCTTTCTTATTTGTCACATTTGAAGGCTAATGGTACCTCTTTCACTTTGTTCTGACACGATACTTTCAACTTTATTTCAAAATCAAGGACTATTTTTTAAATTAACACGAAGGTTGCATGATGAGGCTAGAATTTCTTATGGAAATCAGTTTGTGTTGTGTTGATCAGATAATGTGCTGCACCTGAAAGAAAGATTATCTGTGTTCAATTCTCAGGGGCTACCAGGCAATGTTTTGAAGTGTGCTTTTCGAATTTAGCTCGTGTTTTGTCATTGAAGAGGGAAGATTGGTCTTGATAGAAGTTATTTTAGCCATATTAGGTATCAAAAATAGCTTATAGATCTTTCTGCATGTGTTTTCTTTGCAAATATCTGTTTCCATGCTAGAATAATGATACTGTTCTTTCTGTAGTTGTTTATATTTTTCCTGTCTTTGGTGGGAGGGTGTATCTTCTTCATGCAATATATATACACACATGATATATATATATGTCATTGCATAGGATGCTGAAAACGATTATACTTCTTGCCAATATCAGTCAAATATATTGAAGGAAAATAAAAAAAAAAAGGGCCACAAAACCCTAACGTTCCAGAGAATCCTAGTAATGCAAATAAACCCATGATGTTCCTGTTCTGATGCTCTCACTTTTTCTTCAAAAGCATTTATTGGTTTCCACTGCTGCCCCAAAGGAGATCGCAGCAATACCTGGCTTTATCTGCAATGTCCTCCTTTCGCCTGGAGAAGTCCTAACCTCCTTCCAAAACCCCATTGAGGCCAGCAGTTGTCAGGATTGCTGAGTGACACCTTTGGGGAGATGTCTGTTTACCATGTGTATAAAATACCCAACCAACCAAAATCCACCACTAATGACTAATTATTCAGGTTTGTTGTCTCTAGAAAGCTAGGTGCTCTTTCCTTCCTTTTTCCCCCCATAGCTTTTCGTAAATGCATTTAATGCCCTGGAGAGCATGTGCCTGGTAAAATTACCAAATGCTATTTAAATGTCGGAACGGGGGAGACGATGTTGATCTTGGCAGCCCCTCTGTCTCCCCAGCTACCTTTGACAGGGAGGATTAAGGGAGACCCCCTGCTGTTTGGGGGTGGCGGGGTTTGGGGTGGGGGCGGC
>NW_009619112.1:7214-17554 GCF_000690535.1 Cariama cristata | reverse complement strand
CTTCACCTGGGGAAGGTCCCTTCGGCACCACAGGTCAGGAGGAGGCAGAATCCCATTATGTTCGACGGGAAATGTGAGAGGCTTTAAGCAGCCCTCCCCTCAATTAAATTGATGGCACGGTAACCTGGCATTGATTCCCTGGTGATAAGGGAGATGACCCCACTTAAGACTGCGGAGGAAAAAAAATGATAGGAGCGGGGAGTATAGTTCTCAGTCAGCATTATGCGTATAAATGGATGGTATACAGAATTTAAAGGGCTAGGTAACTCAAACTGGAAATACTCACTTCACCGAGACCTTCCCTGTTACAAAAACTCTTCAAAGTTGACTGGCTTTTAAGTAGCAATTTGGGATGGAGATTTTAGAATCTTGGAGCATTTCTATTTAGAGCACCTATTGTGTAATCTCTGCAGTCCCATAGCGTAGAGAAAGGTTTGTGATAAAAAGAATTGGAAATTAAAAGGGATAATATCTGTGGCAGACAGTCTCA
This sequence comes from Cariama cristata, assembly GCF_000690535.1. Lineage (NCBI taxonomy): Eukaryota > Metazoa > Chordata > Aves > Cariamiformes > Cariamidae > Cariama > Cariama cristata. The sequence continues at coordinate 17,064 of NW_009619112.1, read as the reverse complement.
AGGGGATTCAGTATCTCTCAAGCAAATATGACTCCAATATAAGCTCCTCAACTGAGAATGTTATTAGATACAAATAAGAGCTAATTTTTTACAGCTTATGTCTCTGGGAATATGAAATGGAAAACAGGTGAAGAGTCAGAATTAATTAAGAGAGAGAGAGGAAGAAGAGCTAGCTATCCTAGCATAGTTAAAAATCTAAAATGCAGCAGAAACCTAAGAGCGGTGTGGTACAGACAGCGCTGTTGGGAGGAAGAGATGGGATCGCTGTGGCCAGGTTTGGAAAACTTGGCTCTGATGTGCAAACCTGTTTTCTTTAGAGGGTGGGGTTAGGTGCTGGGCTTGAGGTAAATTAAAAGTCCTCAGGAAAACTCGTTGCCCCCAAAGGAACAAAAAAGGTGACAGAAAATTCTTTGATTTAAATTGCACACGTTCAGCACTACAGGCCTTGTTCATTCGTATCTTTTAGGTTGTGTTCGTATCATGCAATATAGTGCTGTGTGGAGAAACCTCAGCTAGCTCTGTTCCTTGACGCTATACCATACCTCATATACCTTGCTCTTCCATAGAGCTGATTTCCCTAGTAGAATACCTTTACAATGTACTTACACTGCTTCCAGCAGCAAACCTTGCTCTGGATTTGCAAATTGAATGCAAAACATTGCGTTATGCCATGCAGACCTACCCATAATTGCTTAAGTGTTTGAGTTTCAATGAACACAACGTTTACTGCCGTTCAATATATGTGCTGTTTCTAATTCTTAATATAAGGATGTATTTAAAAGGTGGAATTGTTAGCTAAGCATCATACAACCATGTAGTAGCTGCTTGAATGTTTGGGTCAGGTCTGATAAAGCCATGGAGGAAAGAGCTGGTAGAAGAAAATTGTTCCCCAGCTTCCAAATTATTGCTTAGCTGTTGTATAAGTGCTGCTTGGAGTGGTCACTCTTTGAAAAGTTACTGTTTGTCCATACTCATCTAGAGCAATAACTGATGGAAACCCCAGAGAAGAGCTTATAAAAAGGGACAAAGAAGTTTTCCTGTGATGGAGGGACCAGATTTTGTGCTAATCTGAACTTGAACAATATTGGTACGTAATACTACAGTATACTTTCTCAACCGCTTTCTTGTTCATCCCTGTCAGAGCTTTTATTAAGAAAAAATAAATTGTTAGCTTTTATGGTGCCTCAGAAGTATTAACCAACTGTAACTGATACAGGGATGTCTACAGAAGTGCCTTTAGCACCGTAGATTTGAAAGGTGTGAACTTGTCTGTTCGTCTCTGTGAGGTGTTAATTCAGATGCCCAATGATGATGGTTTAAATGTCAATATTGTTAACTACTCTGTTATTCATGGGCAGAAAGGAGAGGGAAGACAGACTCTTCTGCACAATTAACTGAGCTGACATCTCTTTTTGGTTCCACAAAAATTAGCTGTTAGAAGATAGTGCTGTCTCCTACATTTTCTTTCCGCGTTCCAGGAAGAGCGAAGCATAAGCAGCCTTGCAAGGTCCATCAGCATATGTAATTTTCTGACAGGCATCATCTGTTAACAGCAGCATTATCTATTCAGAGCAATGGTTTACTTGGGTGACTTGCAAAATAAGCTCTGCCTATCTAGTGGGTTTGCAAAGAGACTTTTGAGAAACTACCTTCTCTGTCCCCTCTTTTCAACATGGGTGCCAATTCCTAAAAGGATGAAACCAAAAAAAGAATACATTTAGAGTACACGTTTTATTTCATACTGACTTTAGTTTATTTATGTCCATTAAGTCCAATAAGGTTCTGGCTAAACACATAAAGGCTTGCGTCATTCTCTTGCCTAGGAACTTACCTCCTTGAGAGCGCACGTTGTTGAGCAGATGTAATGGGCCTCATTATTTAACTTTCAAAAGACAAGGATATTGCAAGTATTGCCTTTTTATGTCATTATAGAGAAGTTAAATGTTTCCTAGAAGACTTTTACTTTTCATTCTCTGTTTTCAAAAACTGCCACTGTCCAAGAGAAAATATACATTAAAGACGGCGGCTGCCTCTGCATCTCTTGCACAAATGAAAATGACATAATTCCAAGGTTTTCAGTATTGTATATAAAAGGAGAATTACTGTACTGCATACAGAATATATCAGCTTAGGAGAATGTGACCATAATGAGGAAAGAAAATCAAAGAAGTCACAAAGTTCACAGAGTGAAAACCATGTGCTAAATAGTGCTGTTGGATGTATTGGTGTTTTTTCATCTGTCGCGTTGCCTACAAGCTGCCTGAAATGTGGGGCTCTGAAAGAATATTAATATGTGAAATGTTTTGTTTTGTTGTATTAATATAAGTAAATCGGGGAAGGGAAGATGTGGTGGTGTTTTTAAAGCTTTTGATGAAGTTAACAAACATGCCATGAAGTTTAATAACCTGGTATAAAGATAGTCCTGCCTTTGGGTAAAGGTGTCCCAGTCTTGAATTGTTTAATTGCCAGCATGGCAATGGCCCCATTCACGTTGGTGGTTTGAGGCTTTCCCTCATTTTTAGAATATTGACCTCTGGTTGAGGAGGAGTGAAAGACTAAATTGTTTTATTTTCCATTTGATTAATGAGGGGAAAAATAAGTACTGCTTATGGTTATGGAACATAACCTGTGTTTAAGATCTCTGTTTAGTGTAAAAACAGCTTCTTAAAGGAATTTTCAGCTTTCGGGATTACCTAGATAGGTTAAAAATTATTGGTCTCTGGCCAGTCTTCTGGCCTCCAGTAAGCAAATGTACTTCTGTCTCAAACGTGTCTACATTTGTTCTTATGAACATTTCTCTGTCACTGGCTAAAGCTATCTAAGTGAATGGATTAATGATAATAGCATATGTTTTTGTCATGTAGAATGTAGATGTGAATAAGGGAAGACTTTGTGTAAGTTTATTGAATTTATTCAGCTTTAAGAAAGGTGACTTGGAAGGTATAAGCTCCTAATAGTTGTATTGGCTCAACTGACGATCTGTTTGTATCTTGGTGCTTCAGATTATCAGTTTTATTTGCTGTGGTTGCACCTGCGTTACAGAACCGATTCTCAAAGGCAGAAGGCACAGCCTCTGCCACAAGGAGTTTGCATTTAACAGACACACAAATGAGGTTCCAAGATTAACCTGTGCCCCTGGAACAGGTTAAAACCCTTTACGAATTAGTGTCCTGGACCGCTGCCAAAGCACACTACCGATTGACTCTTGTGTACCTAAGCTCCAATAGCTAAGAATGGTGGACAACCCCTATTTTATTGGAGATATTAATTTAATATACTGCTCACACATAGCTGATTGCAGTTATTGCCGATGAAGACGACGATGATGTTGCAAATGTAGCCTAGCTGTTCAGCCATACCAGTTTTTAATCAAGAAATTCTATAGATGAATGATGGTAACGGAGGATAGCGCAAAATGCCAACCATCTTGTCTGTTTGGCACCTGATAATGGTGTCTGGTACAGTGGTGTTTTGTTCGTAAAGATGGCCTTGTGATCTGATAGGACTTTTAGCGTGCAGGCTATGGGCGTCTACTCGTTAATGAAGCATTAAGAGCCACTCCATCTTCTCAACATGCAGTGTAGCAGCATTGTGAAGGTTTACAAGGCTTCATGTGAAATTGAGAGCTAATTCTGGGTAAATCCAATATGTGACTGGATGTTTTCATTTCTTTGCCTCACAAATGAAAGAAATTAAAATATTAAACTAGAATGACACGATATTGTAATGCTGTGGAATATATGTATAAGAGAAGTGTTTGGAGGCCTTGAAATCAAAGATTATTGTTCTGGTTGCTTTTACAAATATATAGCTGGGCAAGTTCCTACCTCACGGCATTTAAGTTCTGAGAAAGACTGGAATATAGTAGACTTTGAATTTTTAGATTGCAGCCCTGTAGCTGTAGAAGTTGTTCCTTTCTTTTTGATAGATGTTACCACTATTCTTTATGATCTAGTATGTATATATAAAATGTGATAAAGTGTGTGCTATAGTTAAACGTGCCTGACCTGCCTGTTTTTAAGGGCCTTGATGCTTCCTTTTAAAAGAAGATTCTTTTATTTTACTTAATTTGGAATTAAACGTTCTGGTTTTTGATACCTGCCTTAAATTGAAATGTGGATATCTGTTTTACACAGGCTTACTTTTGAATAGTTTGAAACTGAGAAAATTGGTTTCCTTATTAAAACTGAAAATAAGTCCGAAAGATACTGAAAGTTTTGTAGCTATAGAGTAAGATGCATATGGGCAGTACAATGGGTTGTGATTTCAAAGGCAATCTTACTTTTGGAGTTTCCGAAGCACTAGGTGCTTGACTTTACAACCTTAATAACGTCATTTATTGCCCTTTTTGGTTTCTAATTGCACAGTATGTATGTAATATGTCGTTATAGAATAATAGGTTCTAATGGCAAATGGTCAATTTTTGTGAGTATTCTGCATAGCAGTTTTTGTTGGCACAGTCAATATTTCAGTTGTTGTAACACTGGATGTATAAGGAGTCATATGTCAAAACCTTCAGCTGAAGGCCTTGTAGAGACAATATATACCTTCAGGTTTAGTAAAAAGGCTTAGGCCACTGGGGTGGTGGGGTTGCAGCACCGCTGGATATTTGGGATGGAAGTGTAAGCTGCTGCTGGTATAATGACGAGTGTGGTAGTGCTGTCATGGTTGGTGAGACTGTAAAAACCAGTCAGGGAGTGGTCCAGTACAAAAAATATAGGGTTTTTTGCTACCATAGGTAATGTCATAATCCTCAACTGTGCTTTGTATTTCAAATGTATATTCTTTTTTCAAGACGTCCTGTCTTAGCAAGACACTTCAGTTGCACGTGCTGTAGTGGTAAGTGGTCTTCTAGGCAGGAGGGATTTAGATCCAACAGTGGGTTTGACTTTAGGCCAGCCGGGTAAAACGCACGCTAAAAGAAAGGAGAGAACTTGTTAGGCACACGGGGATGGGAACAACCACTGAGTTACAATTATACTGCTGTTGGCTTGTTTAAGGATGGAGGCATCTGTCAACCAGTCTTCTTTTTGAAAGCCCTGCGAACTTGTACAAAAGAAACTGTCCCTCGTTAACTTGATTTGTGCTCTTTCTGTGAAAATGTGTTTTCCTTGTTTGTGTGAGACAGAATGATGTGATTTCCTCTATGCATAACTCGAATATTGTAAAATTACATATCTTACTTAGGATAAAATAAACCTTTTCCAATTAATAAACCTGAGAATAGGTCAACCTCAAAGACAGCAACATTAAACACCTACAAGTGGCCATTAAATATTTATGGACTGAGCATTTGTTAGAATTATCAATGGATATCATAGTTTTGAAAGGCTGTAGCCCCATGAATAAACGATGATATTAAGCATTTGTAACCACTTTGTAATTAAGGATACTTTTAAACTAGATTTCTGATACTTTCTATTGAAAATGGCAGGTGTTAAGATTATCGGTGCTGTGCGGTGTGGTCTGGCTGTTAGGGTAGTGCCAACTAGGAGTATCGTAAAGAGGAAAAAACAGGCTAATTAGACAACAGAAAAAAAAATGAGTAGCGGGAGTGAACACCCATGGGAGGTAACAGCCTGGCTCCAACTTTAAACATCAGGCATTTCTGTCATTTCTTTGGGTTGTTTGGACTTCAAATCTTTGGATTTCAGTTTGGAGAGAGGTTCTGGGTGTTGTCTTCCTTTGAAGGCTATTAGTTGTAGTGCAACTAATGACCTAGAACCTCATAAAAATCAGATATGGGATGATAATAGTATAAAACAGTACCTGCATCTTCTAAAGCAGGGACCTGTTATGGCCACAGTCATTAAAGGGCTATGAAACTAAAGCTGATCTGAGCTTGTGCGGTTGCCAAAACTTGGTGCTATCCTAGCCACACGGTCACAGCCCTGGCCACCTCTTGTCAAATGTGGCTTGGAAAGATGAGAGGTAAGCGGAAGGATCCTGGTGTTAGCTTGTAGGCTAAAAGGAAATTAGCCTCTGGTTAGATGGACGAGCTAATCCTGGTGACTGGCTGGCCATGCGAGCAGCTTTGGGTGTGCAGGGAAGGCGGACTGTGTATGGGGAAGGGGCAGCACAGGGCCCAAGTACCCCGTGAAGAGCCAGGCTTACTGCGAGTGCTGCCTTTAGGAGCTCAGGTTCCCGATTTGAGAATATGGCTGTATTGACCGCGGCGCTGAGCAACAGTTGGGTTGGTTTCACGCTCGTGCCCATAACAAGAGTAAGACTCTTGTTTGCTTCGTAATTTTCTGTCTTTAAAGCCCTGGTGCCTGGTGAACGGTAACTATAACCTTGTCCTCCCTGGTACAGAGCACCATTCTGTCGCTGCTGAAGAGGCACGGCTGGGTTTTAGGAAGCAGGGCACGTATGTTCTTCGAAGTGTTTGCAATATTGTCTCCAGGTAATGGCTCCGCTGGTTTGAATGTTTGTGCTGTGCCTGTATGTGTGTGTATTTATCTTATAAGTTAATGTTAAAATGGCCAAATTGCCCATTGCTTTTATAAACTAAGTAGTTTAACAAATGAATTACCCCAACCTGTTCTGTCATTTAGAAATGCCCTTTTTTTTGTCTATTTAAGAAGGAGAAATAGTTGCTGTGTTGTCTTCTACATCTCCTGAAAAGAGCAGAAGCTTTAGAAACGAGTGGCTTCATTTTTGTATTCTTTCCATCTCATGTCTGATTTCTGACATGCAGCAAGCTTAGCACCTTCATTTTAGTTGGTGATGTGTGCTCCTTCTTTTTCATGATCACGCTCTGTTTTTGATGTCCCACTCAGGGCTCCTTTTTTTTCTTCTTTTTTTTTTTTTTCTTGAATGTATGTTCTTGTAAACTCTTTCTTTGCTCTGTCTGTTAATGGTGTATAAGATCAGCATTGATTGCAGGTAGACCTTTCTAACTTGTAGTGGAAGTGCCAAGCAGAGGTTATATTGCTCTTATCACTTCTTGTACAAAGTGTTCTTTGGAAACAGTGGTATACGCTATCAAATATTTTATCAGTTCTGGAAAAAAATGCTAAATGTACAAAGTGTTCTTTGGAAACAGTGGTACACGCTATCAAATATTTTATCAGTTATGGAAAAAAATGCTAAGCTAAATGAATGCTGAAGAATGTTGTTAATATGGGGAAAAAATAGGAAAAAGTATTCAAGTCTTTATGCGTCCCTGTAGAATATTTTGTGTTTAGTCTAGTAAGGCTGTATAGTTAAAAGAAGTTTCTATTTTAAACTGCATGTGGCAAGGTTCTTGCATTTCTATAATAATATCGTTATTTGAAGTTGAGCAGCTTTTTAAAAATCAAGAATGTATTACAATGGTTGCAGTCGAGGTCTTCAGCCTTTTTGCACATAGGTATAGGAATATAAAACTATTTCAGTATTTTACGTGTTAGTAAACTATTAGTAATGCAGCATTTTAATTGTAGCAATACCAACATACCAAGTTCAGTTCAAACCTTTTGTATTAGGTACTGTACAAATGACACGGTGGCCTTACACCACAACACGGTAGACTTATACACTTGGAAAAAAAAAAATCTAAATGAAATTTCTTTTTCCTTTTGAAAAGGGACGTGGATAAGTATAAACATGATTAGCATCTAGCCTTCTCTTATAACTTAGAAACCCCACTATATCTGAACGATGTGTGTCATCTGCCATCCTAAATAGATAAATAACTAACCTGAGTGACACACTTCATCTTGCCTACTGATCCACCCAGATGCGTGTTTAATGCTGATACCTAAGGCTGTCTTATGTGTGATGTCTTGTGTGAGGGTGTGAGCGTGTGTCTCTCTTTTAAAGAGGGGAAATATTTAAGAAACATCCAGATTGGAGAAATTTGGGGGGGGGGGAGCAACCAGCTGGGTGATACAGTGTTAGTTTATAATCTTGTGCTGTCTCCAAAAAAAGCCATTCCTTTTGGTTTCCTCTGCTAAATATTTTAATGGTCCTTTATTATCTTATGTATTTTATTGGTCCTATCATCTCTATAAAATTTCAGTACTTTATTGTGTATTATTCCTTTTCTTTTAAAAATAAAATGAAAATAAAAAAAATATGAACCCCTCCCACCTATTGAGCTTCTCTATACGTGTTTTTCTGTTATTCTTGGGTTGCATTTCTAATTTTTTTTGGCACTGTAGCTTAACATTTTCAATCTGTTCAATATTTAAATTGGGTAATTTTGAAATCTTTTGAATAATTAAACTGGCTCAATTTTTAATCGATTTAATTTGAAACTTTATATTTAGGTCAATCTAAACATTGAACCGTTTCAAAAGTTAAACAAGATTAACTGTTTATTTGATCCAAAATTAGGGTTATCAAATAGGATTCAGGATTGATTTTGTTCCTTGCACTTCATTCTCTTCTTAGACTTTCAAAAACTGATCTGCTAAAATTATAAATTAAACTATTGGTTTTGGGCTACACTATTTTTTAATAAGATATAATGAGAAAGGTCATTTAATATCATAAAATGTGTTTTTAAATTGCAGTGGTGGAAAGGTGCCTCCTGTACATTATGAGTTTATAAAAAAAAAAAGCCTGAAATGCTGCAGTAATAGTAAATTACAAAATGCAATAAAGCTGAAACTTTCCTTTCAAACTAAGTGTTCAAAAATCTGAAACATCATGGCAGTAGTAAATCACTCCATGTTGCACATGATTAAAAATTGAGAGTTTTTCATTTAGTTTCTTTCAATGTAGCTATTTTCATAGTTAAAAAAATATGCATTTGAGGAGAACTAAATATCTGACCTTCTCTGTACCATTGTTTTCCTTACTTTTGATTTTATAATCCTTTCATCTTATAAAATGTACTTGAAACAAATATTTGCAGTGGAGAGTAAGAGTAAAAATGCTTCCCACTTGCCTTGACACACTTCCAGCATTTCTGCAAGCGGATTACACCAGAAAGTTGCAAGTCCTGGCACTTGCCGAGTTAAAACAAAATGGGGAGAAAACTGTTCACTTGAATCAAAATCAGAAAATGTCTTGAAATTTAAGGAGGAACATCGCTTTGGCTGAGAAAATGCGATCTTCCATCATTAACCGTGTGGGATTTATGCTTGGTTAAAGACCTAATGATAATAAGAACGGCATGGAGGAAAAGAGATCCATCCGTGCTTTTGGAGGCCGTGCAAGGCTTGCGCTAGTCTGGAAGGATGCTCTTAAAAATGCCACCCCCGCGGTCCTTTCTGCCTTCCTGACAAAGAGCCAGGAGTCTAGGATTTCCTCTGTGTTTTTTACAGTCTGCAAAGTCACGTCAGCCGTTCTCAGAGATTTTTGATGCGTGGATGTCTCCTGTCATCCCCAATCACGTTCGTACTCTTGAGCCAGGCCTATCGAAACTGAACTCTGCTGCTTTGCTGCAGGTCAGCTTTCATGGACAATTAGTGTTGTAACAGCACTTTGGTCGCAAGTTGTCGTGAGTGTTTATCATAAAGGCATCATCCCGGGGTGGATCAGCAGTGATCGGCGAGTCTTCTGCTTTCTGAAGCATCTCCTGCTCGCCTTTTCATGGGTGCCGGTCAGGTGACGGCTCCGCGAGGCTTTCCCCGTCGCTGCCGCGCAGCCCGAGGCTCTCCGGGCGCGCTGCTTGCTTTCCCCTGCTCTCCGCTCCTCGTCTTCCCCGTCGTCCCTCTCAGTAGCTGTCAGATGCCCCCGTTGCGGCCTGCTCTGACAAGGCTGAAAAGAGCGATCTTCCCGCTGCCGGGCGCCCTGTCGGGATTGACGCCTCCGACGTGCCTGATGCCGCGCGAGGTGCCTGGCTCCGGCAGTATGCAGAAGTAAACCAAGAAATCTTCAATGTCACTCTACTTATTGCAATCTACTTGATTGATCTCTC
>NW_009619112.1:6848-7178 GCF_000690535.1 Cariama cristata | reverse complement strand
CTTATTTTTACTTTTGTACATTGCTTTTTTTAGCTCGGAAGTCCACATTGTTTAGGGGTCTTCCAGTGCGTTCCTGAGCCACCCTCTTTAGTTACTGGGACACACCCTTGGCTATAAGTAATGCTACTTTGTTACTGAGCAGGTTTTTTAATTTTTATTTTTTTTTCTCCTTGGATTATCTCTAAGTGATTTTACAAACAAGGCCAAATAAAAGTTTTCCGATGCTGCAGATAAGTAGTATTTTCATTTTACGGTTGAATAAACCAGAAGAGTCCAGTGAAGTCTTGCTCCTAGTGAAACTGGAGGTAATATAACTATTTATGGCGTGCT
>NW_009619112.1:3153-6801 GCF_000690535.1 Cariama cristata | reverse complement strand
GAAAAGGTTGACCATGGTAGCCAGCCCCACTCTGTCCCACGCTGCAGCCCCGGCACTGGTGCCTGTCAGGGAAGATGTTCTTGCTTGACTGTCCGGAGTAGGGGAGGAGTAGGGCAGGAGTAGGAGAGGAGGCGGAGGCCGGGTGCCACCTGCCGCGGATGCTGCGGACCTCCCAGCGCAGGCTCTGCCCCTCCGCCTGCCTTGGCTGCTCTCGCTGTCCTGACAGCTTCCAGTGAAGTTCATGAGACCTTGGAGGGGGGGGGGAAAGCTTTAGAAAAATAAGTCTCTTTTTTTTTTTTTTTTAATCGTTACGGTTAAAATGCATTGATTTTTCTAATTAAAGAATATTCTTGTGATCTGAAGGAAGAAAAGGGAAGGTTTCAGCTTTCACCTCTTACTTTTGACCTCAATTGTATCAATTCAGTTAGTGTGCCATGCACAAATATCTTTATTCCTATGTCTGAATATGCATGAGTAATTCTTTGACATTTTTCTTCAGTCTTACTTGTGAAGAATTTTAGAATTCGATAGTAAAAAATTTTTTTTTAAAAAAAACGTTTCTCTCTATGTGATGCTTTACTTGGCCAAATGTTACGTGCATTGCAACTGCTTTACTACAGAGTATTTTGTAAAATAGAAATACTCGCAGCATAGGCTGTGTGATGTGGGCATGCAAAGAACCAAAACTCATCTTCACACACTCATCAGAAAAAGCAATGTTTTCTTGTCCCCATAATGTATCCATCTGAAACTTGCAGTTCTCTACTGGGTCAAAAAATAATTGATCATAACATTCATCACACCAGAAAAAATAGTGAGATGTTAGAAGTTGTTTTGCTGCCTGGTATACTTATATACTATATATAAAGTGCATGAGTTTATGTGTACACATAACAACATTGCGTTAACAGTGTAATTTCTTAGCAAAAGAAAATTCACATTTCTCAGCATAGGTGTAAAATCAGGGAATAGAATTATTTTAAAGTGCATTGGCTTCATATGACACAAATCTAGTTTTGTTTTTAATGTACCATTCTGGTTTTGCAAAGAGTCGATTTTGGCTTCCTTAACCACTCGGATGTGACCACTATAAAGGGTGTGAGTATAAAAAGAATATATAGATCATGGTTTTGCATTCTTATTTGTCTTAACGTTCTATTTTCTTATCAGATGCTATATAGGCAGTTAATTTCAAATAGCGGCATAACTTTCCTTTATGTCTACTCGATTTGGATATGAAAAACAGCAAGTGGGCCTTGTTGCAGTTTAGAAGATATTGTGGAATAGAATAGACATGTGCTAAATAAGAAGATAATTCATTTCAGTTGTGGGGACCTGTAAGGCATGATAAATGATTTTCCTGTACAAAATTCCCCATTTCTGAGGCGGTATTAGTTTTTCCTTTAATTACCAGCTCCAGTAATGTTTCCTATCCATAACTGTCTACAAAATAGACTGTTGCTGAGCAGAGGGTATGGCCTGTTTACTCATCCATTGAAAAGAGTGCCTAAGTTCTACCAAGTCTTCCTTACTTGGTCTGAACTGCCTCATGGGAGAGTGTCCTTAATTTAAATATTTAAATATTAATGTTTCATTGTACAGGCAGAAAACTTCAATGTCATTTTAAGGATATGTAACTTTGCTAGGAGATCTCTACCCATCACAGGAGCAGGTCTTATTTTTCTTTTTCAGCTTAGGAGAAAGCGTTTTAGAAAAACGCTACCGGGCTTCCATCTTGAGAAGTTTGACTTATGTATCTTGTTTTCCTGTTGCAGAAGAACAGCAGCAACAAAAACAACAGAAAGAGGCTGTCAGGGTGGTTTGCTCAAAAATGGTTTAGCTGACATTAGCCACAAATGAGCAGAGCGACACTAACTACTAATTGATTACTGTAATTACGCAGTCTTTGGCTAGTTTGTATTGGCAAACTATATATACTCCTCACATAAATGTGAACTTGCAGAATGCACGGAAAAGGTCACTCTCATTTGCATGATAGGCTTCATTAGAATATGCTAAGGACAAGACCTAGTGTTTTATGACTTCAGGTGATGAATAGCTACCATATTACTCTGCTCGCTGAAAGCATGTTTCAGTCACCTTAATTTACATGCTGTTTTTTAATGCTAAGAAAAATCTGTGGGCTGGTAGGGAACTAGCAACAGATAACAGTTTCATTTTATTACGGTTGCATTACGGGTTGTGTTTTGGTTTGTGCTTTGTTCTAAAGAAGGAACAAACATTTTTTGGATACTTTCTTTTGAGGAGGAATTCTTTGAGATGTGTGTATTTCTTGCCACAATGCTTATTTTGACCCCAAACTACAACAAAATGCAGTTTGGTTGACAAGGCTTTGTGGTTTTACCCCATAAATATATATACTTTAAAAAAATAAGAAGTTTTTTTCCTTTGAACACAGGGACTAAGGTAGGAAGGCAATTCACTAAATCTTTAGAGAGATTCCTTCTTTAGGTAAAGATTTTTTCCAGCGTGGGTAGGAAATGCAGGCAGGGTGCTTTACTTCCAGACTGGCTTCAGTATCCATGTGTAATGAAAGAAAAATAATTCTAATGTCTGAGACAAGAAGTGTGTTTCTAATACGAAATATAAAGTATGCATTCATAGTGATGGAAATCTGATATCCTACCAGATAGTAGTTGTTTCATTTAACTGTGGTTCTCCTTACAAATCCCACTGTAAAATGGGCGCTGAGGGTTCTCCTCATATCGTTATTTGTGTAATGGAACATGCTGGAACGTGGGGTTAATGTTTCCAGTTATGTAGCTTTTTTAAAGTTTCTTGGGTTGCAAAAGGTACCTCTTTGAGTAAAACCGGGTAGAAAATAAAACCAAGTGGACAGTTTTGTTATAAATTGTGGTTTTGTAATAAAATTGTACAATAAGCTTGCACAAGCTTTTTAAAATATCATTGCTGCCACGGAACAGGTCTGTAATTTATTTATTCAGGACCGTTAGAGGCATTTTTGATTTATTTGTTTTTAGAGAAGTTTTGTTAAGCAAGATAATGAGCAGAGCTGGTGTTAATCATTTACTATGCAACTCTGAAAAATGAAAATTTTGCATATCTTTAGCACTGTTGGGGAAAATAAATTCACTTGTAATGCTAATGTTCTATTGGTATAATTTTTAAAAACTGCTATCTGTTACTCTGGAGAAATTCGATACATTCATATGTTATGCTAAAAGCTAAACTAATCAATATATAATTATGCATCCATATGTACATATGTATTGAGTAATCAGAAGTATTTGTTATCTGTAAAGATGACAAATGAATTTGATGGTGGTCACTGCCATAGGTGACTATGTATTTGTTTATGAACAGCCCTTCAGGTGAGTTTATTCCTCATGTATGCACAATACAAAGTTTACTTTTAAGAAGAGGCTCTCAAGAATACCGAATGAGTTTGGTCTTGTTCCAGGTGGCCAGGGGTTTACAAATACGGTACAAGTTGCCATGGCTTTTGAATATTATTTTAAGGATTTACTGTAGCAGTAACTAACTTAGAGAATTTAAAATTTCGATGCCCTTTAACTTGTTTCTGTTTTATACAGCTCAGAATTGCGATGTGTTCTCCCTGGCATGCAGTCCACCGATTTTGTAGGATTACTACTTTCCATTTTTTAG
>NW_009619112.1:0-3122 GCF_000690535.1 Cariama cristata | reverse complement strand
AACGATGATACTGTTCTGTATCAGACTGTCTCTGAAACCTTAGCAAGTGTTCTTCATGTAACTCTGGGGGGGCTTGGTGTGACTACTCATCAGACAGATAAAACTGACTTTGCGTACCAAATTCTGCTTGAAGGACTGAAAAAAATTTGTAAATCTCTGGTTACATCTGGTCCTTTCGCTCTCTCCCTCTCTCTCTAAATCAAGAGGTTCTCAGGAATAAATATGCGTTACTTCTCTGGGAACTAATGGAACTAGTGACTTTTGGCTTTTGGATCATGGGGAAAATGTTAGTTGTGTAAGGTGCCGACGTTGGATTGGGACTTTGTTGCTGCAGAAGAGGACTGTATTTTTTGTCTGTTAAGCATTTATCACTGAATGACAGAAGATGGGGAAACAACAAGCTGTCAGGAACTTGGATTTATATATAAATTTAATAATCTATTAAACAAAAAATTAAGGAAAGTGAGATCTGAGGAAGGGAGGTGAATCTTAGTATGTGTGTTTTCTAATTGTGGCCAGTTTACGACAGAAATGTCGTAAAGGATAGGAGACTTTCTGTGCACTGTCAGTAACCTGAGTCCTTTCTGAATGACACACGTGCTCTGTCATTTGCTTGTCAAGGAGACGTGAACCTCCACTTCAAACGGAAGGACTTTGACTTCATCATGTGCCAGCGGACCACGTACTGTTGTAGATGATGCTACTGACTGCTTTCCCCATCACTACTTTCTTATAATGCAATGTGTGGCCATGCCATATCCTCTTCTTTCTGTGCTACAGGGTGGGTTGGTTGGTTTGTTTTTCACCAGCCACTAAAACTACCTCATCTTTATCACGGATAGCATCTGTAAGGGTTGACTAGACATTCATCTTTGCGTCTGAGAATCATGGTTTTCCTCTGAGTAAGCTTGAGAGATGGATGCGGACTTGCAAAGTCTTTTGAGTGGTACAGATATGGAATATCTCCAGTTGAAGGGAGAAGTAAAGAAGTAATAAAAAAGTGACCTTGAGCAGACCAAGGAGGAAAAAAGGTCACTGCCAAATTAAATTAAAACATTAAAAGTATGGAATATAAACAAGACTGGAAAAGAACTCGGAACTTAGTCACTGATAATCTGTTTTTTCCCCATTCATTTCTGTTCCTTTTTTCTTGAAAGAGAGTAAGATGAGGCTTTTTTTTTTTTGTTAGAGAGAGAATATTTGAAATATGCTTAAATAGCACTGGAACGAGCGGTTGAAGTCTGAGGCGGGTGGGTCAAGTCCTTTTAGACCTTCTCCGGGAACACACGTGGCTTGACTAAGATTTTCTAATCTCTGATACGGTGAAAGAGGAAGCAAGTGAGAAGGATACTGTATTTCTAAAACAATTTTTAGTACCTTTAGCAGAAACAAGCCCTATGAAGCTTGGTGACTTCTGAAATATTCTGCCACTCTAAGCACGAACCTCCATCGTTGAGGCTGATAATGAATTTGACTGTTTCTTTACTATGGGCTAAATTCCAGGCTGTGTTGTTACTCTATACTGCACTCCATTTCTTGTCCTTGTAGTTATGCTCATTTATGCCAGAAATAGAATGCAGTTTGACAGCTATCACTACAAGTGCCTGTGGACATCATATACAAGCCAAATGCTAGATAGTGATAAATATGTTATGATTAGACTTTGGTATCTAGATCATATGTACTATAGTGAAACCAACACTTGTTTGCTCTCTTTTTTCAGAGTGAGTAGGTTTGCATTAATTTAGAGATGCATTGGAAACAAAAATATCGAATCTTCTAAAATCTTTTAAAAAAATAATATCTTCGGTTGAGTTCAACTTGTTGCTGGAATGGAATGCATCCTTTCTGAATGTTTTATAATCCTATTTTTAGTGATGCAGCTACAAAAAAGGTAAGAAGAAATACTGTGTTCCTGCTTACCAAAGTGATAAGAAAAAGCAGAGTTCTTTGGCAACCACAAATGTAAGAGCTACAGACATACGCAGCAAAATATACGAAGAATGCTGAAAGAGGTAATTCCATTTTAACCTGAAAAATACTCAAAAGAGTTTTCTTGTTCACTTCTGCCAATGAATGGGTGCTGGCCCGTCTTCCCCTTTGCACAGACTGTATGAAAAGCAAGGGCAAAGACGTGCAGGTGGTGTTGGTCCCTTCTCTGCTCAGAGTTGTGTCCCAGAAGAAGGAAGAGTGAGGTGGTGATGCATCCCATTTCTAAACATCTCCGGCTGAGGGGATCCGTGGGGAGCTTGGTAGTATTTAGTAGAAGAACCCTTCTCGGGTGTATTTCTGGAGCAGTGAGGTTGGCCCTTCCGCAGGCAGGTTCTTCTCCAGCCCAGCTGCTGGGGACATGACAAACACAGTTAGCAAGCAGGGGCTGGATCTTTGGTGTGTACTGGAGTGTTACTGTACCAGCTCAGCCCTTAGGCACAGCAATTGTTGTGTGTTCTGACAAATCTAGGGGTTAACTTGTACTGTACCTTGGCACGGAGTTCCTCTTCTCCAGACTGGTGGGATTTATTAGGAAAAATGGCAGTCTTGGCTATAAATCCCTGTGTAAGAACGTTTGTCGTTTGTGTCCTTCGTTTATGCAATGCTGTCATAAAAGAGACTTGATAGCTTAAAGTTTGTTATCAGTATTTGCTGACTTGTACCTAACCTTCATCTGTAACCCCTGACTACAGGCAGTAATATTAGGTAATTACTTTCACTAGCCTTAAACATACTTACAGTCTTACAAAATATACTAATTTTCTTAAGGACTGTTTAAACACATTTCTTGAAAAGTAAGATGTCGTTGTAGCATAAGTGATGGTAAATTCTGAGTGAATTGTCAGTACTTTTAAGATCTGTGAAATTCTCTAATAGGTATTCAAGAAGGTAGCTTCAATGCCAGGTGATATCTGTATTCTGAAATGTTATGAAGGGAGTTTTTCATACTTCTGCTTGTACTTGGCACTGCTCAGTTTTGATTTGTAAATTGTGTGTATCTTCTCTTTTTTTTTTTTGCATTGGTTTTAATTTTGAATCACTGTACCAAAACTGTTGAAGGATCCTTATTTGGAATGATTGTACTTCTGCTGTTGAGTTAAGATAAAGGTTTGCAGTTGGTAGGTCTACAC
>NW_009619111.1:925-12807 GCF_000690535.1 Cariama cristata | reverse complement strand
AACTGAAACTCGGGAAGTTCCATCTGAATGAGGGAAAAACTTTGCTATTTTGAGGGTGGCAGAGCCCTGGCACAGGCTGCCTAGAGAGGTTGTGGAGTCTCCTTCTCTGGAGATACTCAACGCTGCGCAACTGCTGCAGGCGACCCTGCTTTGTCAGGGGGGTTGAACTGGAGGATCTCCAGAGGGCCCTTCCAACCCCGACCAGTCTAGGATTCAACAAGTAAAGGACATCATTAACATGCAGGCGAGTCTTTCAGAACAACAGAGAGGTATGAGCTCATTGAGGCAATACTCAGAAAGTCCTAGGCTCTTTAATAACAGATATGACTAAAACCCTGCTTACACATGTAAAGACTGTTTTTTCCCTTTAACATGTGAGCTGCAAATCTGTATTGTTTGATGTGCTGCTTGTTTCTTTGGTTGTTACTGACTAGCTCCTTTAAACAGAGCTTTTCTTTCTTTCTCACAGGTGAACCCCATGTGGATGGGGAGCCAGGTGATTTGCGCTTCCGAATAAAAGTTCTTAAGTAAGTAACTGGCCTGGTTAGACCACTCTTTCTGGTTACTATAAAGGAAGCTGGCAAGCAATTTTCTGGCCAGAGTTGCCCACTTGGCTAGCGTATAGCTTGCCTTTCAGCAGAGTTGGTGCAGCCAGGGGTCTGGTACTGAGGGCTGTGCAGGATGTTCAACCCTGATGATGCTGGAGTAGCTGGCTTCACCACCATCAAGATGCTGCGATAATTCCATTTTATTTTGTTTGGCTTGAATTCTGTAATGCATTAGTAGCTCCTGTGTGAATCACATTAAATATCTCCTTTTTCCATAAACATACTATCTCCCTATCGTAAGGAAATGCAGTACTAAGAAAATTGCTGTGTGAGTCACAACTTCTTGACACGCCTCACCACTCATTGCCCTAGAAATAGAAACATTATTTAGTAGTGCGTACCTTGCACAGGACAATGAAGCTAATTTCATTCATTCTTCGCTTCCTTTCCGATTTGTGAAGTCTCCAAAATCACAAATAGAGGGAAGGAAGCTAAAGGATCTATTTCCCCTATGGGGAAGGAGAAAAGTTCCAATGTCTCTTATTTCCACAGGCACCCAGTCTTTGAAAGAAGAGGAGATGACTTGTATACAAACGTGACTATCTCGCTGGTCGAGGCACTTACAGGCTTTGAAATGGATATCGCCCACTTGGATGGGCACAAGGTGAAGCAACGGTTTGCTTTCTTGCTGTGGGTAAACAAAATGTAACTGCAAGTCTTCTGTGCTGAAGGTTAGCTTGCTCAGGGTCTGTGCAGCTACTGGCTGTATGCAGTATCCCCTCTGCTAGAGCCTTCCAGACCAATTCCCATGGACCCAAAACAGGCTCTGAACAAAGGGTGCAGAGTGAGGGTCTCGATTCCAGGCTGTCACAGCGGTTACTGCATGTGCTGTCTTGGATGATGTTAGCTCTGGCATGTGTCCTGCCTGGACCCCTTCGATATCACTGACTTTGGCAAGGAATCGGTATCAGTGGAAGCTTTTCTGGGGGTTGGAAAGGACATTGAAATCTTGGGCTACACACACAGAACACCAGTAATGTTCTGAAATGTCTTTTGTCTCTAGGTTCACGTTGCTCGCGATAAAATTACAAAACCCGGGGCCAAACTGTGGAAGAAAGGAGAAGGTCTTCCAAATTTTGATAACAATAATATCAAAGGCTCACTAATAATAACATTTGATGTGGAGTTCCCCAAAGAGCAACTGACAAAGGAGCAGCGGGAAGGTGCGTCTTTTAAAGCTCTGTCGTGGCAGTGGGCTGCACAGACCTCTCGCCAAAGCTGATAAGAAGTTGGCACAACTGAACCAGCGGCCTGTAGCGGGCTCTCCTTTCCCTGTGCCCCTTGCACAACATAATCACAGGGCGTTGGCCAACTCTGTTAACTTCCATTTCCCTTTGAAGCAAGTGAGCTTGGCTGCTGCGGTTGTAGGGAACCAGATTAGGTTGGGATGTGCCACGGCTGGGATGTAGCACTTGGCAAGTTTGCAGGTGCTTTGTTTTGTCGCTGGCCATCTGTCTGAACTGAAGGACTTACTGGGTTTAGCCTATGTCTGCTTTGCCTCTTCTGGAATGGGATCACAAGTGGTTTTTTTCCAGCCCCTGCTTGTACTTTCTTGGAGGCAAGACTTGTGAAAATCCCTCTGCTGTCAAGGGTAAAGAGTGTCACGCAGCATCAGGAGAAGGCTTGTTCCTCTCTACATCTTCTACCCAAAGTGGTTTGCAGCCATATAGGGAAGAAGGGTGCAATGCAGATATTTCGTAGAAGAGATTTGCTTCTCAGCTTCAGTGCTCAAATGGAAACTTGGTAAACCATGTAGAAAATTGACAGGAGGGTAAATACTGTGCTTCTAGGTGGAAATTCCTCTGTTTCAGCAGCCTCTGCGGTAGGTTCTGCTGCTCTGCGCAAGGCATCAGAGTAGGCATCAAGAGCCCCATCCTCTGCTATGGGGCAAAGTAGTTCCTGGCAGCTTTTCAGGAAATCCCCATCCCCAGCACTTCTTCCTGCTGGTCAGGGCTGTCATACTGTCTTCTTCTGAAGTTGCCCTTGTGGTGGATTCTGGCAACTGCCCTGGTGGAATGAGACAAATGCGCAGCTTTCCTGGACTCTTCAAGTTTCGAGAGGGAAGCCAAAGCCTGGGTGGGTTTTTTCTCAGCCCTGTTGCACTTACTGCTGCGTTGACCACACTGATCTGGCTCCCGCTTGAATCCCAGTTGGTAGCTGGGGCTCCAGGGTTGACTGACGTTCTGTGGCTCTTTCTGCAGCTGTTTGGGCTGTGAGGTCTGTGCCACTGGGCTGTGCTTGGAGTGAACCTGTGTTGTGTTTTGACCCCTGTGCTCTCCTACTTGTTGCAAGTGCGTTGTGCCCGGCGAGGGCTGCAGAGCACAGCAACCGCATCAGTGTGAAGTCTCATCCTAGGCTCTGCTACTCTTCTTGAAGCTTCCTAAGGTGATGGCACCTCTCAAACAGATGTGAGGTTATTCTAGCTGTTGCTTTTGGCAGTTTAGACCGGGCAAGGAGCAGCGACAGAAGCCTTCGTGTCTGTCAAAATTGCTTGCCTGCCTTTATGGATATCCCAGGAACAGAGAGGTAATGGTACTGGCATGAGCGTGTTCAGGCATGGGGCCTTTTGGGTGTTTCGCTCCCTCCTAAAGCAATTCCATGCTTCCCAGGGGAGGGTGGCTGGGTAGGCAGTCAGATACATTTCCTTGTGCTAGGATATCTCCAAACATCCAGTGATATAAGGAGTTTTATGAGGGAATAGGTCTGTTCATGTTGTGTGGCAGCAGTTCAGTGTACAAAGTCAGAGGAAGACTGTAGGCTTCAGAATTCAAAACATTCCCTTTTTCTTATTGTTGGCGGTGGTCCTAATTTCTTATCTCGTAACCACGTGTACAGCTCCTGGGGCAGTCAGAAGATACTCTGACTCAGAGAGCACAACTTTGGTCAGCCTGAGCTTTAGAGTCAGAGAAATAATATGCTTTTTTTTCCTGCCGGTGTGACATCAGGGAATTTACTGCCTGTTGATCAGAGGTGACTTTCTCTTTGACATATCTCTCGTTCATCTCTAGTGACAGTTGTTTATTGTCTGTTTCGGAGCTTTGGATCCCATGCTTTAACTCTGGAACACTCAGCAACAGCAGGCAGCAAAGTGCCCAGGTTGTGTTGTAACCTGTCAAGCTGTTGCTGGTGTTGGAAAAATCTCAAAGTTGGCTCTAGGAAAAAATACCTGAGCAGGAGCACCAAATGTCAGGATTCCTGGCTAGAATTCCTGATTGAGCGCCAGGTATGTGTTGAAATATCCTGTGCGGTAATGAGGGTATCCTTCAGGCTGGCAGGCAGCTGCCTACAGCTAGCTAGCAGGAAACGAGGCACAGGGATGGTGCTAATCCCACTTTTTTTTTTTCAGGGTTACTGGAGCACACCTTTCTCCAGCTATGTCCTTCCTTTCAGAGAACTACACATCCAGGAGGCACGTCCTCTTACCCATCAGCCAGGAAGTGACTTGGAGCCTCCTTTGGCTATGGAGGGGAAGTGAGCTTGCCTTGCGCTCCCCTGGAGGATGACCTGTGCTTAATGATTTGCAGGGACTCACTTTGCCCTGCTGTTGAGGATGTTTCTGAATGTAGAAAAGAGTTCAGGATTCTCTGGCCAGCAAGCAAGAAGCATGAATAGTTCTTGCCTGGCAGAAAGCAGTCTCGATTCCAGTTACTACTTCCAGGACAGTTTTCCAATATTTTAACAGAGCTACTGTGACCTTTATGCATCAGATCACCAGTTTTGAAGGACAGTAACCAGAATGATTTAAGGGTAGACAAGCAGGACAAGGTTTGCAGGGAGACATACTCTCTTTTAGCTGGATTTCCTGAAGAAGGATTTGCATGCTTGAAAGGCTGGGGTTTTTTCCTTTTCCTGCACGAGTAAATTGGTTGATTTAATTACTGATCCTCCCTCTCCATGCCTGTGTACCTCACTTAACTTTAACAACTATGATGGTATCTTCTAGGCAGCCTAATCTGACCTGTTGTAGAAACACGTACAGTATGACACCGTGAGTCTGGCTTCAGTGGAGCAGCAGAGCAAGCTCTGAGGCAGGACTGCAATCCTGTCTTCTGTCGTGTGGAGGTGCAAACCAGCCGCTTGTGTGCTTTGTTGCAAGACTGATGTTGTTTTGAGGACATCCAACAGCAGAATTATAGCACTTTAGCTGAATTATTATTATTATTATTTGCAAGTTACCTACGGTGTGGGGAGTTTCCCTCTCTATTTGGGGTCCTGACAGCCCTTCCCCATGCTCAGTGGTTTCTGGTGCTGGTCAGAGCAGAGATGAAGACATGGCCAGGGCACTGGGAGTCCTGGCAGTGTGTGACCAGGCTGACTTTAAAGAGGGAGTCCCCTCTGATTATCACTGGAAAAACAGTGTGACACATCCATTCTTGCCAGTCTGCTTCCTCTGTTTTGTCCGTTCTTGCCCTTTAAGTAGCAGTGAAGACCTGCCAGCCTTTCCCTGAAGGTGCTAACCCCAGTAGATGAGCTATTAATGGTTTTAAGGACTGACTCACTCTTCTTTTATCCCTCTCTGGTAAGAATTTGATATCGCCAGGACCTCAGAGAGTCAGTTCTTTGAAATGTTTTATGACTGGCCTTTCAGGGCTGGGGAAGGTGGTATTTGAAAAGTCATCTAGACTTCTTTGAAATAGTGGGTTTCAAAACAATCTTCAGATTTTCAGGCCTTCAGTAGGATCCTTTAGCCCACAGATAACAAGTTTGCTTCTCTTACTTGCCCTCGGGGAGTACTTCTAGTGGACTGTAGTGTCCCCAGGCACCACATACCAGCGTGAAAACCTCTGCTTTCTAATTACCTCTGTGGGTTTCTGTAGCTGGCGAGTCGAGGAGGACTCAAGTGTACCCCTCCTGAGCTTGCTGCTAGCAGATTTCTCTTGGGCTGTAGAGCTGAGCTAGGTGAAATGAGACTCTGGAAATACTCAGCAAGTTAGTGGTTTGTCGCATTTGTACTTAAGATGACAAAATTGTTGTTAACTTCAACAGCAAAGCAGCTCTAGGAGTCAGCTTTATCCCTTACAAGAGCTGTGAGGATCTTGAGGTGGCGTGCTGGGCTTTGAATGGATAGCAGAGGAGACTTTCTCCCTGAAACCGCTGGCCTTGTGTGGTTCCAAGAGCGCGTGAAAGCACTGTTACAGCATCACCATCCTCAGTCCCATTTCTCCTTGTAGGAATGCTGAAGGAGCAGGAGTAAAGCTGTTACAACTCTGGGTTTGGGGGCACATTTTTTTTTCTTCCTTTTTCTTTAAGTGATCCTCTTAGAGTACCAGTGTTTGCATTATTTGAACACGTAGACTCAGCCTTGAAGGGCTGATGCTACGGAGCCTACGAGCCAGATGTGTAAATGTAGGAGGAAGAGCAAACGCAGAGTCCTCCTCTTGTTTGTGCTGTGCAGTAATGCTTTCCTTTCTCTTGCAGGTCTCAAACAGCTGTTGAAACAAGGATCGGTGCAGAAGGTGTACAATGGATTGCAGGGATATTGATGTGTGGAAAAATTGGACTTAACTGAAAATGAAAAGTCAGATTTGTTTGCAGTCTTTTCTCCTGCCCACTGTAGAATGGAAAAGAGGGAGGGTGGGGCAATTGTTGAGGTATATATAATTTTTTCTTTGTAAATGGTTCAAGCGCTCAGACGAGTTGGGAGAAATACTACCCTTTTCAGGACATAACTGGTGCTGCCTATCATGTTCCACATCCTGGAACAACAAAGAGACTCCTTGAGCGGAGGAAAAAAAGGTGGGGAAAAGAGTTTTAAATTCCACGCAGATTGGAATTTCTGGTTTTTAAATATATTTTGATGTGACTTTTCTTGACCATCTCAACATATTTTCATAGCTTCTGCTTTTTATGTCATTTGTGTCAGTCTCTTCCGAGTTTCCGTCGGTTTGTGTTTGTTTTTTTTTAAATCTCAGCCCTTCCTCCCCTTCCCCTCTGAGTCCAGAGTGTGATATTTCTTCAGAGTCTGTGTTTCTGGGGCAGGAGTACAGGTGCTGTTGGGAGTGGACTGGCAGGAGAACCTTTACAAGTTATGTTAGGCCCCACATAGGGTTGGGAAAGCAGGGGAAAAGAGTCTGTTAAGGCTCCTGTGGACTCTTTTAACTACCAAGTAGTCCTCTTGTCCCAAACGTTAATGCTTGGTTTTAAATTGGAAGTCGCAACAGCTTAGCAAAAACTCCTCAGGCTTTCAGGGTGGGATTTTGGAAAATATTGGGAATGGCTCCTCGTGGCCTTGGTTCTTCCTTGTTACCCCTAAATGTAACCAACAGCTTTTCTGGAAAAGTTCACTTACCTCCTGCACTCTGTCCTCTGTGAGGATGGGTGAAGCTGACAGCACAGAAATAAAGATGTTTGAGTTGGAATGGCAAAAACTCCCTGGTTTTGTATTTCAGCAGCCCTTACCCTGGGACAGCTGCAAGTCGTTGGACTAACAAGGAATGGTCCCCTCAGTGATTGAAGCTGTGAGCTGCTGTAAAGGGTAAAACTACAGCTGCTAATACCAGCAAAAGCTCTGTAGTTGCTTTACTTGAACTGGTAACCTGGCAGGGAGGTACCTGCGCTCCTCTGGTCTTTGTCCTGAAGACCCCGTGGCTTTAAGCATCCCCACCAGAGACTCTCATCTCCACGTGTTCTTCAGGAGTCATAGCTAATTTCTCAGAGGTGCCTGTGTCAGACTCGTGCTTCGCTGTGACAGGGATGTAGGCAGCAAGAGAAATGAGTCAGTTGTTCGTGTAGGACGGCGTTCTGCTCCTTCTCTCTGGGCTCTTAGGGCCTATAAAGGGGGATCCATATAGCTGCTGCCTTAAACCTCATCCCCTGCCTGGGAAGTGGATGCGATCTGGTTTGTTCTACCTGGAAATATTTGCTGGGGAGCAGCAGGAGACTCGAGTTAGGTTTGGGTTTTTCTTGGTTTTGTTTTTTGGCGTTTTTCTTCATTGCAAAGTTGAAATAGCTCAGATCTGAGCTCAGAGAGGTGGAGAGCAGCCCTGGCCCAGCCCTTGTGTGCTGCCCTTGGTCTAGCAATATCCCACCCGACGCTGGAACTCCAGCGGGAGCTGACGCAGCGGAAGCAGCAGCACCGGGAAGGTTTCCTGTTGAATCCTTTGTACGGTTACCTTTGCAGAGCAAAGCGGGGGCTTCAGGAACAGAGTGAGGAAAAACCCAGGATGCCAAACCCTTGGTCTCAGTGCTCCTCTTCCTCAAAATCCTTAAATGTAAGCCGTTAATCCCAGCTGAACCTACTGCCTTGAGTGTCTGCCCATTTGATGACCGGTTCTTTCCAAGTGTCTGTAGGTAGCTCTGCCCTCACTTCCCCCCGTTAGCTTAGATTTCTTAGAAACCTTAGATTTCAAAAAAACTCTTTCCGATATCCCTGTGTGTGGGGCTGGTTCCTGTTATCTCAGCCCCTCAAGGCTCTGTTTGATGGTTGCTTTCTGCCTTCCTATTCCACTGGCACACAACCGCGCTGCCAGTGCTCACCTTTAGCAATAAAGCCCAAAAAGCCGGGACTTCACACCAAAGTCTGAACTTCTCGACAGGAGAAGGTGGTGTAACCTTTCCTACCTGCACCCCTAGCAGCAGGCAGTGCATTTATTTCAGGCATGAGTACTTGTTCCTGCTGCTGCTTTTCCTTTCTCTGCTAATTGTTTTCCTTCCTGTGTTTTTGGGTTTTGGTGTTTTGTATTTTTTTTTATTTCATTGTGGGTCTGTACTCCTCTGAGAGGCCAGTGCTATGTAGAACAGCAACAGTAGCTGCAAAGCCCCAGCTTTTACAAGGATGAGAAGAAAAACAGAAAAGCAAGCCCTGAATCATACCAAGCAACCCTGCTTCCTTCCATCTTCCTTTCCCCCCCCTGCTGTGGGGTGTGTGCAGAGCTGGGGCCTTTCCTACCTTCAAACAAAGCTTCCAGGGTTTCCGTGCTTTCTCTAGAGGCAGCAGGAGGAAAGTTTTGTGCTGCTTCTAGGATTGTGGAGAGAGATTTGTCCTCCAAGGGCCCCGGAGTGTCTGGCCAGGGGGATGTGGAAGCTGTGCGGTGTCTGTGACATCCTGCGTCCTCTACTTCAGTAACATTTAGCTGGTGTGAGTCAGTCATGGCCTGCAGGGACTCCTTTATCTTGTGTGAATGCTTCTTAGGAGGCTTAGGTGTTTACATCACCTCTTCTTGGTTTGGGACCAAGCAAGCTTCCTGAAGGCGCGAACCTCTGAGCTGGGAATCCCGTAACGCACAGTCTTCAATTCCAGCCCCTTCTAAGCAATGTTGCTGTTCCTAAATTAGATTACATTAAAAAAAAAAAAAAAACCAACTAATTTCCTGGTCCCCTTTTACCCTAAATCCTTGCCCAAGTCAAGGATTGTTGAGGGTTTAGATACAGGCACGTTGTTCACTTCCAGCAAAACGCTTGTCCTTGAAATGTGTTTCTAAAAGTCCTTGCTGTTTTGAGAAGGGGGAGTTTAAACAAGCCCAGGGTCTTTGCCTGGCTAAGATGAGATGCTGATTTATTGCTGAAGTGAATGGTTTTGATCACCTCCAGAAGTTGTGGGTGTTCCTCCCGCGTCTCAGCAAGGCTCCTTTTAAGATACCGTCACCTCCATGTTACCACCCTTTGGTTGGATCCTTCCCATCCCAGGAGAGGTGAAGGAGGAGATGGGGTGAGGACTCCATAGCAGGTAGGTAATGAAGGGGGAAAACAGGGTTCAAATCTGCTTTTCCAGAAAGCATCATGCCCTAGCCACCTTCTCTACTTCTCTCTCTCCGCAGTCCGGGCTTGCTGCATCTGAAGCCAATATTGCTCATCCCAGACCAGATGTTGAAGTTTTGGAGCTGCACACGGGAGCTTCAGCGTTAGGTAGCGGTCTGGCCCAAGGGGATGGTTTGTTCCCGATGGTTTCAGCCATGCAGAGAGCTGCTGCTCTCTTATTTCTTGCCACAGCAAGCGGCACGGCTTGCGCAGAGCATCCCCGAGTCCAGGCAAGGGGTGAAAGTGTTCCCAAACAGCACGGTTTTTTTCCTTCATGGAAACTTCTCTGCAAGTACAGTGCAGGTGGGTGGTTTTGGTTTGTTTTTTTTCCGAAGAGCTTGTTATTTTAAAGCGCTTATCTATAGCTGAACTTTTCTGCTTCTGAGAGACAGGCAGTGGAAATAAGAGGGGAGAAGCAACTGGTGCCAGGAGAAAATTGCTCTGAAGACGCTTGGGTTTGCCATGTCCCTGAATACATCTGCTCAAATGTCTGCAGACCACGAGGGTGCTCTGGCTTGGAAGGGAAGGTGAAGGAATGGTTCCTCGCTGGAGTCTTTTTAATATGATTTCTAGTTTGCAGCCCCTATCCCTGCTCCCGTGCCATCGGGCTGATGAGCAGCGGTGGAGCATCTTGCAAGGGGGTGACTTTGTCCCCAGGGAGGGGACAGCCCGCTTAGGGCAGGGTAGGACTGGTGGTACCCCACCGCCCAGAAGCCTCCCTTCATCCCCACTGCCACGTAACCCTGCTCGGTGTTGACTGTGGCTTGCAGCCAGCTTTCTCCTCCTGTTTCCTCTGACCTGGGAGGTGAGAGGAAAGGGAAGAGGGCAGCCATGGGTCGTGGGCACCCGTACGCCCTTCGAGGAGGGACTCGCCAGCACAGCCCTTTCCTCTGCCATTAAATATTTCCAAGGACCTGCCCACTGCTGTGCGGGAGCGGGAGGCTGCTAGAAAGCAGATACCCAACAGCCTCCATCCAAAAAAAAAAAAGGGCTGGCAGTGCAGCTCCTGCATTAAAAAGGATGTTCCAAAGCTTGATGATGCCAGAAATGAAAACATCTGGGGCTGGGACAATGTGATTTCTGGGGAAACGCAGAAGAACACAGCTTGTTTAGTCCAGAAAAGTGATGGTGACACCAGCGCAGGCACCGAGTGCGTAAGAGGATAATCCCTTCTTCCTCCCAGACTTAAATCCGCCGCTACCCCTTGTCCTGATACGCACTGATACAATCAGCCCCGCTTTTTTTTTTTACCTCGCTGCTGCCGTTCCCTAGCTGCTGCCTTCCCCCTCCCCACCCCAGCAGGCACAGGAGCCCATCGCCGGGTTCTCGGGCAGCTCCTGGAGCCGTCCAGCCCTTTGTCCCTGGGGACAGGCAGGGCACCAGGGCACTGATGCTGTGTGAGCGGCCGGAGGCTCCCAGAGGACGCAGCCAAGGACACCAACCTTGCAGAGGGAGCTGGTGTCCAAAAGGCAGCAAGGGGGGAACCTGCCCACCCCATCTGAAGCACCCAAGGGGACGTGGGCGAAGGAGAAAGTCGGTTCCTAGCACATTGGCATCGTCGTACTCACTGGAACAAGGTTCAAGGTTGGGTGTCTTATCTCAATCCTTACCCAAGCCGGCGATAGCAGAGCTGAGTGATGGAAACCACGCGGCACGTGGAAAGCAAAGCCTCCGGCAGCGAGGACGACCGGGATGGTTTGCGTGAGGGGAGATGCTGCGTAGGGGGGTTGGTTAAAGCCTCCGAAAGTCTGCGTGTGGGTTTGTTCACCCTCTTGCAGAAAGAAAAAAACAAAACAAAACCCATCAAACCCAAACCCCAAAGAGGAAATTAAAAACAACCCTCGGTTGATGGGATACGTGGTTAAACATTGGCACCTGTCCCAAGCTGTGATTGAGGGTGGAAGAATAGCCAAATTGGCCATGGATGTGGCTACCAGCTGCTGGTACGATGGTGGGGAGGGAGCCGGGGTCGTAGCCGGTGGCAGCCAGGCCACGTGGCCCCAGCGTGCTGCATCGGGCCAGGCCTTGGTGGCCCCGTGTTGAGGCAGTTTGGGGATGAGGAAGGGAAATTTTGGGGTGACGATGTGCTGGGGTTGGGTGCTAATGCCATCGCCCCTCTGCTCTTGGCCGCTGTGTCGGGCGTAGGTGTTGGTCACCGCCGGGGAGGTGGCCCTGGGATGGGGTAGGGTGGCAGTTTTGGGTGCGCTGCCCATGGGTACGGTTTGGGATAAGGGTGCTTCTTGTGGTTTTTGGGGGTCCTCGCTGCTGGGGGCTGTCAAGAGACTCAAACAACCAGCAGCGAAGTCTGCTTCTTTCTGGAGCGCTCTCCTGCTGCAACCAACATGCATGGGGGGGGGGGGGCAGGAAAAAGGCTTTTCCAGAGCTCTTTAAAGCAGAGACTTCTTCGTCTGTCCAAAAGATGACGCATTTCAGAAGCAAAAAGCAAAACAAGCTGAGTTGTTCCAGACCTCCCCAGTTTATCCAGCCCGGGTCTGTCCCAGGTGCCAGGGCAGCCGTAGGGCATCGCTCTCCTACGGG
>NW_009619111.1:605-872 GCF_000690535.1 Cariama cristata | reverse complement strand
TCCAACATCTACCCTGACATACAGGCAACGGAGATGCTCCAAATCCAAAAACCAAGACAGAAGCACGAACGCAGCGGTTTAAAGTGATTTTACCCCTTCGTGGGGAGCAAACCTACTGCATTTGACCTTCAGCATCAGCCCTGCCGTGGGGAACGTGCAGTTCTCGGCCCGCAGCACAGCTCCGGCCAAGGGTGCTTCTTTAGAGGCCGAGCAATGACGTTCACATGCCTCAGCCTCCTTGTTTTGGATCCTCTGGCCTTTTGGCTG
>NW_009619111.1:0-562 GCF_000690535.1 Cariama cristata | reverse complement strand
CCCGGTGCCTGCCCCGGTAGCCTGGGGGAGGCTGGGGCTGCTCAGGGGGTTGCCAGCGGCCAGGGTGATGCGATGGGATCTTTGGAGACCTCTTCCTTAAGGACAATCGCTATGTCATCTTCCCATCCCCTTTCGGTCCTGCATCTCTTTTCCCATCTTCCCCACCCGCCCTTTCTTGCTCGCTTTGAGCCACAGGAGAGGGTATTGTAGAAAGGAATGAGCTGGAAGTTAATTCGGGAAAGCTCCTTATCCCTCTGCCGTCCCCTCTTTTGGTGGCCCAAGCCAGCTCCCTGGCTCATCCCCAGCCCTTTCTGCCCCCAGGGCAGCGGAGACGAGCGCTGTCCTGCTCAAAATCTTGCTCCGGGCAAAAGGGAAACAGCCAAGAATTTATTATTAATATAACTGAAGCCTAAGCGGTCAAAGAGCAGTTTTTAGCAGAGATCTAGATTGCAGAAAAGGAAAATAAAGCAGCGAATGCTGTTGGACAGTACCAGTAATGCAGCTCTGCGTTTCTTGAGCTGCTCCTCGGGGAGCGGTTTCTCGCTTTGGGGTGCCAAGCGCA
>NW_009619110.1:12239-18938 GCF_000690535.1 Cariama cristata | reverse complement strand
TTTCCTCCCAAAGAACAGGAGCTACAGGGGGAAGGAGAGAAATAAACTTTGTTTCTCTTCTCTTTTCTGGAGCGCTCGCGTGTTTCCCCAGTTTAAGGCTCTCCCTGCGCTCTTGGAGATGTCCGTGGATAAAGCAGCGTCATTTAAAGTTAGCTGTAACGACAGACACTTTTATCTGGAGCAGAGGGGAAGTCTAGGTCGTCCTCCAAAAGGCCTTTTAACTTCACCACGACAGTCTCGTTGCTGTCCACTCTCCCACCGCACCCTGGGCTGTGCAGAGGCTCGGTGCCTCAGTTTGTGTTCCGCAGGTGCTCTGCAGGGTGGGCACAATGGCAGAGACCCGTTAGAGCTTACACCGAAGTCTGTGGGGATGGCTGTTGCTTTAAGGGGCAGCAAAAAATTTATTTAACCAAAATACTTGTCTCTGCATTTTTTTCTGATTTTTAAGACCATGTATTTTTTCTGTTCAGAAAATCCCATTCTTCTGTGATCATCTCAATGCAGATCGAGGTTATGTGCAAGGGCACAGAACGTAATTGCTGGATACTCTTATTTGCTTGAGGCTGTGTTGTGTGTAACGTGTAATAACCTCAAGTTTTCAAGATCTGGTCTGAGCTAAAGCTAGATGCTGCAGCAGAAGTGCAGCTAATCCTGGGGCAGAGGGAGGTGGGGGGGGTGTGTGTAGAGGGTACAGAGATGCTTTTCTTTCTCTGTTTCTAAGGTTGGGTGGTTTGTGTTCTGCAGGATCCCAGAGTCCTGGACAGCATGCTCCCATACCTGACGGCGTACTATGGCAATCCCCACTCCAGGACCCATGCCTACGGCTGGGAGAGTGAGGCTGCCATGGAGAAGGCAAGGCAGGTAAGTCTTCAGCTCTCTGCAGTCATGGTGGTTTTCCCGCTGGTGAGGAAATTCAGTGTTGAAAGAAAATCAAAAGTAATGGTAAAACCATTGTAGTTAGTTCTCTGTTCACTGGATTTAGGAGCTTCCTCTTTGCGTAGATATACTTTAGCAGATTTATTGCAAGAAAAAGCAGTGAGGTTAGAACAACTGGAATGGCAGAAACCAATACTTTAGGCAAAGGTGCCTCAGGATTTTTTGTTTCCTGAGGTCACAAGCATGCTGCTGCAGTAATTGGGCTAACTTTATATCTTAGCATTATCCTAATCTTAGGTATGGACCTTTGTCATTTTTTTTGGAAGTGTTATGTGCTGGGCTTTTGTCTACTTAACTTTTCTTTTCTTTTATGACAGGCTAATGCTTAATACCACTACTGCTAATAACTGTGAATTCCTTATGTATTTTCTGTTAATGCAGATGTTTAGATTATTGTACCTGTAGCATAACTTTGTGAGATACTAGCTGCAATCCTTTTGAGGCTGAGGGGGATATTCTTGAAAACATTTTGCATGTGTTTTGCTCTGGTGAATTCGTTGTATTTTGTCTTAACAAATCAAAATTGTGTTTCTTTTTAAACAGCAAGTTGCAGATTTAATAGGAGCTGATTCAAGGGAAATTATATTTACCAGTGGTGCAACAGAATCAAATAATATGGCCATTAAGGTAAAAGGTTTATACTGATAGTTATTTATTATGTTATAATTATACTCTTAAGAACTGTAGGCATCTTTCAACAGTTTAAATGCTAATATGTTGGCCTAGTTAGCAAACATTTACATTCCTGGATTTATGGTTTGTGGTATTTTGCTACATACATGGAGGAAATACTGGGATGTTTTGGTGCCCAGGACATGGTTTTGAGGACAGAGTACAATACTCAATGTTTGTCTTACATACACCAAATACAATCCTTCAGCTTATGTAATTAAAATCGATAGCATGAAATGTAGTGGAGATGCTGATCACAAACTTTTTTCTGGCTAAGACTAGGTAGTGGTTTAACCTTTAGTATGTGGTTGCTCACCTTCTCATTGTATACGACCCCATTGCAGACGTTTTTTAAAAAGTATTTCCGTTAATAGTATCTCTCAGTTAACATTTTCACAGGCTTTTTGAAAAGTGAAATGCTTTGAAAAATGAGTGCTGATGGAAATATGTAGTGTGAATTACATGTCAGTACCTTTTAGATTCATGACTTTGGGGCAAACGGGGAAGATCCAAATAGATTATTATTCTTATTTCAGTTCATTTTGTGTAAAGCTTGCTTGCTTCAGTGGTCTAACTGCAAATTTCTTGTTCGTGGATTGTGCCTGACAGGGTGTTGCAAGGTTCTATAAATCCAGAAAAAAGCATATCATTACTACGCAAACAGAGCACAAGTGCGTGTTGGATTCTTGCCGTTCCTTGGAGACAGAAGGTTTTCGGGTCACATATCTACCTGTTAAAAAAAATGGACTCATAGATTTGAAGGT
Organism: Cariama cristata; assembly: GCF_000690535.1. Taxonomy (NCBI): domain Eukaryota; kingdom Metazoa; phylum Chordata; class Aves; order Cariamiformes; family Cariamidae; genus Cariama; species Cariama cristata. The sequence continues at coordinate 16,566 of NW_009619110.1, read as the reverse complement.
AGGTTTAGCAACCTGACAGAAAATAGAAGAGGTTTTTGCTTCAAATTGATGCTAAAGAGGAGCTTGCTCTTTAGGTAACCAATTTAGAAATACAAAAAATACCATGTCTAAATCATTTTGACTCCAGAATGATTGATCTCAGAATGACTTTAGAAGCATAGTAAGAGTGGTAAACAAGGGATCCCTTAGATGGCCCATCTAAAAAGCAGCAGTAAAGAAAGGGATGCAAAACAAAATAAAGCTGCTGGTGGTGTGAGGGGTGCCAGCAAGTAAGCCTGCGGCAGATGCATGTGGGCTTTTCACAGAGGACTTGTGTCCTCTTGATGATAGAGAGGAAAGGGTGATAAATATCACATGACAGAATGAGAGTCACAGTCAAATCTCTGTCACAGTTGGAGAAGCATTTTCTGTTCTGCCTGGTGCTCTAGACATTTTCTCAATCAAAAAATCCATCTCATCCCACAGTTCACCTGCTGTCGTTCATACTCCTGCAGGCAGAGCTGTTGCGTACCCAATAGAGAGCCCAGGACGTGACTAGGATGGAGCTGGCTTTGATACAGGAGCTAGTGGTGAAATTTCATGACCTGAGCTAGTCAAGGTATCAGGCACAGCGATGACAATACTCCCTTCCGATTGCTGTCCGTGAACTGACCCTTCTGGGTCTACTGGCCGCAGTCTTGGGATTTAGAAGCTGTATATGCTTATTTCGTTGTTTGTGTCCTGTAATACAGGACAGCATCAGCTTTATTTCTAGCCCCATCATCTGGCTTGGAGAGCCATTGTGTGTATGTGATGGGGCAGAGGGATTAGGCCTGCAGGCACAGAAGTGTTAGTCGTGTTCTCTGAGAAATTGGCTGGCACACTTCTTTGCATGACGCTTTCTTATGTATACTGCAGTTCCTTTACAGCCAGCCTCACTTTGTCTAGATGTGGCTTAAGCTGTTTCGTGGGTGGTTAATTCATTAAAGAAAATAGTTCAGGGGAATGTATGAGACATAGCAAAAGCCTGTTCTGACTTGATTTAATCAAGACAGGTGGTGTGGTGCATACCAGGGGTAGGATGTGCAGAAGTGCAATTGATCATGCTCCTCTTCCTACAGGAATTTCGTGTTCACGTGGATTAGTGCTCTTGCCAAGAGTGTTTGTCAGAACTCAAGGGGTTTGTTGGTAGTGCGCTGGTTAGGGGGCTGGTGGTTAAGATTTACTAGCGAATTGAAGACATGCCCAGGAATCTTGCTTGTGCTGTTAGTTGCAACTTCTGTCTGTTTGAATATTTCACCAGGAGTTGGAGGCTGCGTTCCAGCCAGATACAAGTTTGGTTTCTGTAATGACTGTGAATAATGAAATAGGAGTAAAACAGCCAATTCATGACATTGGTAAGTACACTATGGCTTCCAGAGGCCAGCTAATGTCACTTCTGCTTCATTTTACTTAGTATTCTCACAGCCAAGTGCTACTGATGCAAAAGATTAGACATAGTATAGTTAAGGGATAAATAGTAATGCTGTCCCAAATAAAAACTTATTTTAAACAGGAAATGAGGATGAAATTCAGTACTTCTACAGTGAGTATTGCACAAATTATAGCCTTGTAGTACAGATCGGCTGCAGTGGTTCTAGTTTCATTCTGAATTATACAATGGATGAAAAAATTGCACAGAATAACTGGCCAAATTGAGTTTGTGTACTATAATGGTTTATTGAGCACTTGTAGTGTTTAAGGGGAGAAATGTGCAGAATTTGGAGCGGGATGGTAAGCACCACATGTAGACACCCCTTCTCCACCAGTATTGCCATATACAGTCATGAGCAATTGGTTTGGAGGTCAAAAGGCTGCTGAAGAGCCAGGTTTCTGGAACATGAGGCAGGGAGAAGGTGAACCAGGCTCTGAGCAAGCAGGTGGAGTGACGGGGACTTCCAAGCAGCCTGGCAAAGCAGGTGAAGGGAGAGCTGGAGAACCAGGGACATTGGAGCAGACAGGGTGACTGGGTGGCCCCCATATGCAGCTCCCTGGATCCCACCGTGATTCCTTGATAACATTTCCCATGACAGTGACAAGACACGCACTCCTCGCCCCCTTCATATTCAAGATGTCCTTTCATAAGATGTTTGAGTTTTTAGACAGTTTTTAGGCTTTGGCTTCTGCCCTGGAGTTTATACTGCATAGTTCTGGAGGGTATTGTTTTCCCAGGCTGTGGCAGGCATCTTATCCTGTTGTGCAGCTGATTTTTCTCTTGCTTAGCAACTGCATTTTATTTTTCTTTATTATGCTCAAAGCAGCATTTTCCCAAAGGCTCTTCAAGGTTATATTTCTTCATTGACAAGTAATTGACCGTCAGTGAGTTGCTTATAGGCCTGAGGACTCTGTTTTCCTCCTGTGCTTATATTGTCAAGGCCGTTACTGTTGTCCCACACTTAAATGCCAGAGATACCAGGTACCAAGCTCTGGTTCCACAGTAGATTCTCACAGCACTTTGATAACACAGGTAATAGGCCTGGACTGGGGCCTTGCAGAGTTAACCTAAGGCCCTGTTAGTGTGAGGGCTATGGACTGATGTTAGCAGTAGCAATGCCATTCTTGCTGGAGCACAGGAGGACAGCTTCTCCTGTGAAAGGTAATGCTGAACTTGTTGTGCAAGGGAGAGGTCTGGAATGGAACTGTGCTAGGTACGGATTCTGTGGAAGATGAGTTGTGAGGTTTTTTGATGACAAATAATATTTAAGTTCACTGCCCATGAACATTACATTGCTTGTTCCTTAGTGTATTTTAGCTCTGGATGCAAAAGCATTGATTACAGGCTTGAGTGACTTCAGGTGGGAGTAATCAGCGTGTGTAAGGAGTAGTGACAATTCTGAGAATGTTTTTGAAGCTGAGTATTGCAAAACTTGGAACATAGAGGAAATGGCATAAAAATACTTGACAAGTATAAACTTGAAAGTAAGGGTGGCTTGTACTGGGCTGGTGTAGAGAAGAAAAAGAATCAAGAAAAAAAATTTTAATTTTGTCCAACTGTGGAGTCATCCCTGTGGGGACACTTGGATATCCCATGCAGCCATTTGCACTTAAACTTGGTAGGTGTGGGTTTGGAAACAGTCTCACTTCTTAACAGCAGAAGACTTTTTAACTTCTCAACTGAGGAAATTCACCATAGTCTCACCTGCTGACCTGCCTAAACCTGTGCCCAGCTAGATATCAGCTAGAATAGCTGCTACCACAGCTTTAGACAGTTGTCGCGAATGTGTGGTTTAGGGTCACTCAAAGAATCACCATCAGAGGTATTAGCAAAAGTGGTTTTAATATGAATTTAACAAATTTGGTGGCAAGGTTCACTCTGTTACTTACTATGTGAATGGGATATACATAGGAAAATCAATTTAGAATCGAGCTAGAATAATTTAACCAGAGATGAAAGGGATAAGGGAAACCCTCCCATTGAGTCATGAGGTTCAGAATGGACCCCCTTGCTTTCTAAACTCCTCAGAGAGGAATCTAGGTGCAGCTAGATCCAGACTTAGTCCTAGACTTGATCAACGGTTTAAGTTTAAGAGAAGAAATACAAAGAGGAAGGGGTCAGGGAGACCATCCTATTGAGTCATGAGGTTCAGAATAGGCCCCCTTGTTTTGTAAACTCCTCAGAGAGGAGTTTAGGTGTGGCTGGATCCACTCCTAGTCCTAGACTTGGTCGATGGTTTATGTCTAAAGGATTTCGCAGCACTTACTCATTTAACAGTACTTAATAATTGACTAATTTAACATTTACAAAGTAATTCAATAGGATTTACTATAATCATAACGGTGACTTAAGTTGTTATAGAGTGTTTAAATCAACTTATACACACATGCACGCAACCACAAGAGATACATATATATGGGGATAAATATAGGTATATGTGTTAAAAATTCCCCTCGAGTTCAGTGAAATGCTCACTTCAAATGTCTTGGCATTTCTCAATGAATGAGGAGGATTGAACCTCGAGGAGTGAAGGGTTTTGGCCCAGGCTCTATTGTCAGCTTTCAGCAACGATCCTCCGAATTTTGCAAACTTGAGAGTTTGCGAGCTGTGAGAGGCGTTCTGCTCAGAGGGAGGTGCTGGTCGCAGCCCACTGCAGTCCAGGAGACCTCAAAGGGTCTTGCTTAGGACCAGTGTTTATAGGTTCACAAGATGATTGGCTTTAGTCATTAGTAAACTCCGTTCCTGGCCACAATCCGAGTCCATGATTACAGGAATTCTCAAAATTCCGGTGACGATGGTAGTGTGGCACGTAGTGCCATGGTCTAGCTGACGTGGTGTTAGGGCAAAGGTTGAACTCGATGATCCCAGAGGTCT
>NW_009619110.1:0-12117 GCF_000690535.1 Cariama cristata | reverse complement strand
TGCTGTCATTCCCCGCCTTGGCCAGGCAACAGGAGTTACCGGTACAATGAGTGTTACTCCTGCCTTAGCTGTGAGAGAGTTCTTTGTATGGTCAAGGGACGCTTAACCACCCAACTCCTTGTGCAAAGGCCAAGGCCTAATGGGAATTCTTGAGATTGTAGCAAGGCCCAGAGGAGCCGGGGGGGATACACCACCACAACGCTGTACTGTAAAAGAAACATGACAGCACCAATTTCTTCCTTTGTCACTTCAGAACTGGTCCCTGCTAGAAAGTGATGCTTTAGATTTATTGTTGGAATCACTGGAATCATAACAATTAGATGAGATAACGTGGGGTTTTTTGCTTTTGTGTCTTTATTACAGGTCAGATCTGCCGCGCGCATAAGGTTTTCTTCCACACAGATGCTGCACAAGCAATTGGTAAAATTCCTATGGATGTCAACAACATGAAAATTGATCTAATGAGCATCAGTGGCCATAAAATTTATGGACCCAAAGGTACTTGCTGAAGTGCTTTTCTAGAGAAATGTTGTTTCCATGCCTGCCTTAAGGTAACTACACAAAGTACGAAGTCAAACCTGTCTGTCATAGTGACTGTTACTTAAACTGTAGACAACTGTTCTAAGACTGGTATTGGACTGACTGTGGAGTTGTTCAGGCACTGCTGCCAGACTTAGAGCTGCGGTAAGTGGATCTGCAGTGCTGGTGGGTTGTGAGGTGGCTTCACCCAAGGAAGAAACAATATCTTATAATGGTGGCAGCATTAGGAGGAGTGGCTTTTCAGGAGTCATCTGCTTGGTGTGAAGCAGCATTGATGCTGAAACGGTTGAAATGAAATCACTGGGTTACAGGGCAAAGTTCAGACCCAAGTGTAACTTGCAACGAGGAGATCAAAAGGTAACTGGAAAGTTTAAATTTTTAGTGATTTTGGTTGTCTTTTACTCCCAATGGCTTCTTCCCCCCAACCCCGTTTGTGCATCTTACTTGCAGAATGGGGTTTAAAATCCGGCTATGGATTTTCTAGTTGATTCCCAAATAATAAAAGTTCAGCTATTATCACTGTCACAGTCCATTTAGTTTGTAACACTGGATGTAGACAGAAAGAAATCAGGCTTGCTGTATTCTGTGTGCTATTCAGGAACAAAAGGCAAAATTATTGTTTCTTCAGTAGAGCTGTATGAGCTCTCCTGAGAGCTGAAGACATATCTCTGGATGAGAGTGAAGTTTTCAAGCAATAACTTTGGGCAGGTGACAGACATAAATTTTCACAGCTTATTATGACTAGAAGTTGCAACCATTCTTCCTGTGGTGATGGTCACTCGGGAAAAGAAAGTCACATGGTCATTCTGATGGTCACATATGCCACGGCATATGAAGACATGGAAATCAGGTTTCTAGGTGATGAGACTAGAAAGTGAAATTGGCTGTCTGTCAAAACTGGCTCATCTAATCTGCCCGTTGGAAATTGGTGCCATTGATGAGTCTCCCTAATGAGAAGAAAGGGAGAGGACTCCTGGGTATCATGCTGGCCTGGTGATCCAGGGAAAGGAGTTCTTCTAGAGCTTTCAGTTGGACATCAGTAAGGGAACATCAGTGAATTAAATATCTGCACATAAAAACTTCAGTGCAAAGGGATGAACCTCAGCTGTGCACAGGAATTGTGAGAAATAAGGGAAGTGCTGAGTCCTTAGGTGGCTTAAGCACACTGGGAGAAACTGAGCTTCTCCCATGGCTGAGGCTGTGGGAGCCTGAATGAAGAGGAACAGGAACGGTGGGAACAAACACCATTTCCTAGAAAATATTGTGCTTCTGTATGTGTTCACTACATTTTTCTTCAGTGAGGTATCCAAATAAGTGTTTGCTGTGGAAATAAGAAATGTTTCCAAACCTTGGAGTCCCTTTTCGTAATTTCAGAACTGTGGGTGTATACTAAAACAGCTTTCCTTGTTTTCAAGGGGTTGGTGCTATCTATGTTCGCCGTCGACCGCGTGTCAGGCTAGAACCCCTGCAAAGTGGGGGAGGCCAGGAGAGAGGACTGCGGTCTGGGACTGTGCCCACTCCTTTAGCAGTGGGTCTGGGGGCAGCGTGTGAAGTGGCACAGCAAGAGATGGAGGTATGTAGGAGAAGATATTTGTCCTGGATTCCAGAAAATAATATAACAAGGCCAGTGAGGCCTTAGATTCCTTTGGTCTTTTTGTGTCCATGTGCTTGAATTAAATTTGATTCTTGTGTTGTAACATTAAGGAAATATTTTGAGATCTTCAAGGATGTTTTTGGGTAATTGGAAGTTGATTTTCAGCTTTCTTAAGTTTCTTTTTTCTTGAAGTGGTTTGAATCATGGTTTTCTACAACAGGCTTACAGTTGACAGTTTTAGTGAAATACAGCTTTAAGTGCTTGTACTCATCTCTCCATTCTGCACACACATATTAGCAGCATCTCTGAAATGGAATAAATCATGTTTATGTAATGTATATTAAAAAAGCAAGTATTCCTAGTCCATTATCATACCTATTAAATGTATGTAAGTTCAAGTTTACTGCAGCTTTGCAACTAAGAGTGAAGGTTTTTTTCCTAGCTTGGACACTAACGTTTATTTGCTATATCTGGTGCCTAAGCCTCTGTGTGCTGCTATATCTGTTTGTGGGCACCAATGCATTCCTTACAGCTGGAATGTAAAAATCCTTTAATATCATGCCAATGGGATGCGTAAGCTGGGTATCTGTACACATAGGATCAAGCTTCTTCCTGGGAGACAGGCGGAGATCCACTGAGCTGGGTGGTTATGGAAGCCTTCTTAGAGGCTGGAGAGCCTGCAGAGCCTGAACTCTGCACGAGCCTCAGATCTGGGTTCTCGTCCTTGCCTGGCAGAATTTTGGCGTTTCTAAACCAAGTAATATTTGAGATAGCCTTGTTTTCTTCTAAAGCTTTGCCAAGCCTGTAAACAAGCATGAGTTGTGTGTGTGCATCTGGCTGTTTCTAGGCACCAGAGCTGATACCACACCTTACTGCTTTTTTTTAGTGTGAGTGATCTCATTTTTTAGTCTAGAACAAGACACTGCACGTGGGCAGTTCTCACTGCGTAGGTTATGTGTTGTAAAAGCTGAGTTCACAGTAATTTGCGAGTCCATGTCTTTATGTAGTACAGTTTGAGAGCTCCTAGGGAAATAAGGGGCACTTACCATAATAGATGCCCTTTCTTGCATTGCAAAATTTGTCATCTTATGCATTACCTAACTTGTTTTTAAATACAAAGAACTCGATGTTTTTATGAAAGCCAGTTTGGCAGCTTGTTATATATAGATCTTTCTGAATGGTTTGGAATATTTTTGAAGGCTGAGCTAGCTAGGACTAAACTGGTAATTCCATTTTAAAACAGTCTCTAGAGTAGGCAAAGTTTTACAGTTTCTTTCTAAGTTTCAGATGTGTTCTTTCCCTTGCCTAACCAAATCCAAACCCAGCTACTTCAGTCTCTCACGGCTGGTGACACAAAGCAGTTTGAGTCTATTATTTTGATCTCTCTTCTGGTTTCTTTGCTAGTATGACCATAAGCGAATCTCACAACTGGCGGAACGACTGGTTACAAAAATAATGAGTGAAGTTCCTGATGTGATTATGAATGGAGATAGAGAGCATCGCTATCCAGGTAACATTAGCAAAATCCTGAGCCCATTAGAACCGTCAACTCCTCAGTGTTAATGACCATGACTGAATAATGCATTTTATCATAGAATCATAGAATGGTTTGGCTGGAAGGGACCTTAAAGACCATCTGGTTCCAACCCCCCTGCCATGGGCAGGGACACCTTCCACCAGACCAGGCTGCTCAAAGCCCCATCCAGCCTGGCCTTGAACACTTCCAGGGATGGGGCAGCCACAGCTTCTCTGGGCAACCTGTTCCACTGCCTCACCACCCTCATGGTGAAGAATTTCTTCTTAATATCTCATCTGAATCTTCCCTCTCTAAGTTTAAAGCCATTTTAGCTACACATTGTGCAAGTACTGCCATGTGGGGTAGGATTTGCCCTAGATTTCATTTAATGGAAGTTTCTATTTCATTTATTTGTATGTAGGATGCATCAATTTATCTTTTGCATATGTGGAAGGGGAGAGTCTTCTGATGGCTCTGAAAGACGTGGCTCTGTCTTCAGGAAGGTAGGTGGAATGTGTGGGAAGGATAGCAGTATATTTTGGAGAGAAAATAACATCTGCTAATGGAGGTACAAACTAAGGAGTGGTCTCATCCATGCCCCATATTTGTGTATTCGGTTAACAAGTTGGGCTGGCATTGACTGCATTCTAAGATGGTGTTTCTTTGAAGTGGTACATTTCAAATGAAGGTCAAATTTACTCATCCTGAAAAAAAACCCCAAACCAAACAACCAAAAAACACAAACAAACAAAACCAGAAAAACCAACCTAGAAATTCTTACCTGCCTTGCAGACTGATTACCTACGATCTGAGTAGCCTTGACCTATAACTGCCAGTGACACTTTCATTCTAAAGGCTTTGAGCAGCTTCTGTCCTTCAGCTGGATTTCACACAAGGGCCAGATCATAACTAGAATCTAGCTAGACTGGACAAATATATGAATTAAATTAGCTCATAGTGCCTGTGTTTCATGCAAAAGCAGAAAGAAAATTTATGCTTGGAGCTCTGTTGACTACAGGAGTGACAATTAACGTTTCTGTTACTAAGACAAACTTGATGTTTATGATGAAGTTAATGGAGTGTAAAGACTCCTTCCTTTCCTCACCTTTGAGAACAAAGCTGTCAGCATATCTTAAATCTCTTCTGAGATTTTCTCTTTGTGCAGCAGAGATCTGTAAACAGCTCTGTGGTTTGTGCTGCAAAAATTGAGTAACAACATGTAAGCAGTTTTGCCTGCTGCTTCAAGATGGAAGTTCTTTCTACTGACGGCTATATCTAGATCATCTTGCTCTGGATTCCTCTGTGCGCTGTTTTTCATTCATTTGTTCTGCCAATCAGCAGATCCTGAAGTCTTTTTTTTTTTTTTTTCTTTTCTAATATTCCTGTTGGTATGTTACCTTCTCTGGCTAGTTCTATCTTGGCTCCTTTGTCTTTTTTTCATGGCTGTCACTTCAGCTGCCTCTTAGTCTGCATTCCCGCTGCTTCTGTTTGGCATTGTATTTATTCTTACTGTGTTATCTGTGTTCCCTCTTCTTACCTCATGTCCCCTCTAATGCCTGCCCATTCCACTTTTTTTTTTCTTCAGTGGCAGAAATACCACTCTTCTTGCTTGTATTCACTGGTAGTTTCTAGGAGGCTGGGCAAGCTGATATAGGTTGTTGTAAAGAGTCATAGCAATATTAAATGTCTGTAAGTGCCCTGTTCTTTGTTGGAGGAGATTAGTGAAGTGGTGCTTCAGTGTAGCATCTGCACATGAACAGAAGTTTGAAATTTGCCTGCCTTGCCTTTCGCCAGTGCTTGCACGTCAGCTTCTCTGGAGCCTTCCTATGTTTTGCGGGCAATCGGAACAGACGAAGACTTGGCTCACTCATCTATAAGGTGCGTGGAGTGGTCTTCCCTAATGCTTCCAAATACCTTTTTTTCCTGCTAAAAGTAGGTGGTGGATTTGTTCCACCCCTCCCTATGCATGTTATTCTAGTCCTTAATGGTTTTCTTTTGGTTTAGATTTGGCATTGGTCGTTTCACTACAGAGGAAGAAGTGGATTATACAGTGCAGAAGTGCATACAGCATGTTAAGAGGCTGAGGGAAATGAGGTGAGCCATCTACTTATTGAACTTAAAGAATTCTTAGGTATGATAATAGTTTGTAGAGTTGGATTTAGTTGAAAGTTCTTGTTTGCTTCAAAAATCTGGTGGTGTCTCTGTATATAAGCAAGCACTGTTGCCAGAGTGGGTAGTGGGCCTGATCTTAACAGTAGTGACAAATTTTTAAGGAAATAAACCTGATAACAAGCCGCCTCCCAGATCCTGCCTTTGTCAGGGAAAGAACATGAGTAGGGCAAGCACGTAGGGCAGTACCTAGAAGTTTCTCAGCCACAGATGGTATTCCTCAGTTTATGTATCAGTAAGTTGGGTTTTTTTGGTGAAACTGAAAGACTCGTGACTCATCTGGACAGTGTCAAATGCGAGAGCTCACCGTCTAAGAGACACGAGTACTTTATGCCTAAAGTGGGAGCAGGAAATGAGGTGGAGCACCTGCCCACTCACCTCTTGTATTTTGGGCTGAGGACACAGTTGAGGACTAGTGACCTGAAGCTCACTGACCTCCAGAAGGGGAAGATAGGTGGATAGGTATCTCCTCATTTCTTGTGTAGTTGATGAAATTCTGTTTGGTTATTGTTGTTGTCCTGTGCATTTTAGATAGCCTTCATTTTTCTCTTTTCTTTACAGCCCCCTCTGGGAAATGGTGCAGGATGGAATTGACCTCAAAAGCATTAAATGGACTCAGCACTGAGAAAAACATCGCTATCCATGGACTAGACGTGGATGTGGATTGAAATGCATTTTCTGTACATTCCTGAACAAATTACACAGCACTTCTGGTTTTTGACACTTGCATTTGATTGGAAAACTACCCTTTCTGATCACAAAATCTAAGCAGCCAAAAATTAAGCTAGTCTTTATCTTGGAGAAAGGCAGGATGATAGAGCACCCATTGCATTTATATTGACACACAGAAATTTATGTTAAAACACAATTTATTTGGAAATGTATTTTCTAATAAGAAAATGAACTCAGTGTGTTACTCGTGGGCCAGTGGAATCCCATGTAGCTGTTCTGTTTGCAGCACAGGCCTGTTGCCAGGCCTCCTGTTCTTTCTGTTTGAGGCAGGCATCCTGCAAGAGCAGGTGTTTTTGTGCTGCTCAAACACGTTGTACTGTGAGAAATTCTCCAATAGGACGAAGCTTGGCATTTCTAGAGAAAGAGGATGCCTCAGTGTGGCTATGTGCCTTCACAGTTCAGTTGTATGTGCAGTTTAAGAACAATTTTATTTTTTTTTGAAACTGAGTATTTTTGGCTCTTTTTCCTTGGTTTTATCTTTTTTTTGGCTGATGCTTGTACAGAGCGGCGTGCATTAATCGAAAATATCCTTCTGCGTTACAGAATTTATGATACGATGATGATGCACATTGCTCTCCCCTCCATTGTGTTTTTTCCATGCAATTTTTTTCTAAGTAAGGAAAGAAAAGGTGAATGACTGGGGGAGGGGGATAGGCAGAGTATGTCAGCTTCAGTTGCAGTGCCAGTTGAGTTGGAACAGGAGTGGTGGAGGTGGTGGGGAGAGCAGATGAAGTGCAATGGCTTAATGCAGTCAGGGTTTTCTGGTGTTTTTTCCTCCCAGTGTGATGAGTCCCTTGCTATTACTCAGAGTTTGCAAACAGGTCGATGGCTCCTGTCATGTTGGGGAGTCTTGCCCAGTGGAGCCCGTTTGTTTTGTCTGGAGGTAGGACCGTGTGGCTCTGGAGTTCTCTCTGCCTGCCAGGCCATCCTTCTGTCTGACTTGAGACTTACACGGGAATCCATTCCCTGGAAATGCTGGGGGAAAGTGTCTGTTGAAAAGGGTTTGAGGAGATTAACTCATATCAGTGTCTCTCCGTGTTTACCTTTGTTGAAGGTAGGAAACGTAACCCTGTATGACGAAGTGCCTTTGTTTCAGTTGCATATGCAGATGGCTCTCAAATTAGTTTTGTTATATTAGCTGCTGAATTTAATATACCCTATAGACAGTACATCTTCAGTTCTGGATGGTATCTACTTCGAGGATGAACCATGTAATGTGAAAGCTGAAGCCAAGTCTCACAAAGGGGATTGTGTTACAGAAGCTTGTGCTTTTTACTTTGTTGTTGTTGTTACCACAGACAGATTTGGTTGGCTGTAATGCAAAGCTAATCCTCAGTTGTTCTGTTCGAAATTATTAGCTTTAGCAGTTCTAATAATGTAGGGCTGGCACCTTATATTTCATCACAACATTTTTAAAACTACCATATGCATAAATAGGTGTTAGAGGTGTTGTATGTACTATGCTTTATCCTTGGGCCATATTTATTTTCTGGATTAAGCATGTGATAACACTTTCTCAGCGTGTTTTACAACTATATGTTTATGAAATTGTTCTTTGTGTTTCATGGATGATAAATTATAGATAAGACTTAAACTTGGCTACTTTCAGTCTTTTTGGATGTACCTTTCTGGCTGAACTATTACAGCACAATTAGTAAGCTGCTAAATTGCAGCCTTTCATTAGAGAACAGAGAAAGAGAAACTCCCCAGTTTTCTGTGAACACTGTTCGAAGTTCTTTTTGTCATCACGTCGACATTTGACTTTTCATGAGTCATTCTCAAACTCAATGCCTGATCTAAGCCCCAAATCTTGAAGATTCTGACCACTTCTTACATGCTAAGATTTAAAATATAAATTCTACATGTAAAGATTTGGGAAACTCGTTCACACCATTAACAAATGTTTGTTTGAAAATGCCTATAGGACAAGATGAGGAAAAATTTATAGTGGAGATACTTTTCCGCATGACAGAAAGAAGTAGTGCCAGGGATGAACATCTAGCTGTACACCACTGCATGCAGTTAAAGCATTTTGTATGGGGAAGTGAATTTCTTTGGAAGGAGAATATTTACAAATGGAACTGACTGTAAGCCAGAAGTGAGGGAGCTGTGGCGTTTTGTGGGGTTTCTTTTGGTCATGAATTGGAGCTATCTGTGGGGCATTAAATTAATAATACAAGGTGAGGATACCAGGAAGGTGAAGATTTGGTGTTGCCATTGTGCAAGTGTCATAAAAATTGAACCAGTGTGATAAATAGGAATAAAATAAACTTCCAGTAGTGCCAGATGGTTAGGTAATACACAAGGGGAGTAACAAATTCTAGTTGATGGATTTTAGTGTTTCTAAACGCTGATAAAGTATGTCACCTAACTACAAACATTGAGTATTTCTTCTGGAAGGATAACACAGAATTGGAGAGTTACCTGTTCTGGACTTGAGACAGAGAGGAAGAGGGTCAGTTAACGGATTTGTTGACAATGTTATACAACCAGCCATAAACTTACTGGGGATTTTTTAAAAGGATAAATTAACATAAACACTATTGCCTTCAACCAAATACCACCTCTTATCTTCGATCTTATATCATCCTGATTGATCAGCTTGCTGCTCTCTGCCCCTCTGGTGTGACGTCAGTCATGGTCCAACTGTTTTCAGTCAGGTTGTTTCTGCTAACAACATGCATTCCCTGTGCTTTGAAATGATACAGTTTCCCAAAGCTGAGTCCCAAAAAGTTGGCCTAAGAGATCTCTTCTCCACTAAAGACAGTTTTGATTAAATTTCAGGATGGCGAATAAGGTACTCCACTGGAAGAAAGCAAATGCCAGTTTTTTAAAATGGACAAGCTGAGTGCTTGGGAGAACTGAGCACTCTTGACAGCTGATGTTCCTGCTATCCACCTGAAACAGAGCAACAAAAAAAGGCTGGTACAAGAGGCTCTTAGAAGATGAAAAGCTCATAGTAATGAGCAATCCAAGTGGTTTTGTGCTGAGTAGGCATAGTAAAACCAACAAGGTGTTTAATTTTAAAAAGTAACTATACAGGATCAGTAAGGCACATCATAGCTGACTGACAAATCTTTAAATATAGATAGGAATGAGAAACGATAAGAGTATTTCTGGGAGGCGTCTGCGAGGATTATTTCTGATGAATATTTTTCTAAATGATCTGGAAATGATTAAGACTTGCAGTTGACATGTAGTAATTGGAAAGGAAAATACGAAGTAATATGAATCATTAGTAAACTGGGTTCATCCATCCAAACCACATCCTTGTACAGATGAAGGAATAGGATCAGAGGTTGTTTTTACAGAATGGTATCTCTAGGGTGCTGAAGCAAGGAGCCTGGTATTTGGGGTAATGCAATGGTGTGGCTAATGATGTGGCAAAAGTGTAATGCAAGGAGGAAGACATTTTTCTTTCAGATGTGGAATTAGCACAATGGGTGCTCATTCCCTCAAGCTTTGCTTTTAAATGTCCTGTGTACATTTTTTTTTTTCCCCCTAGCTGTGTACCTAACGCCCTACTTCAGTTTTGGTGTAGGTGGAGGAGACATAAATGAGCGCTCTCTCAATAGTTTCCTAGTACCTAATAAAGGCATTCCTTTCTAACACCATTTTTCTCTGCCTGCCTTCCACCACATGTGTGTTACAGGGGAGCATACTGGACATGGTTACCAATGATCCCTGTCCTTTAACCGTCTGCCTGCCCATGTTTTGCTTTCCAGAGACACTTTTCCTCCTGCTATTGGTACCCAATGGCATCATGCTGCCAACTCCTCTTTGGTACCCTTGGTCACTTGGCATGCTCCTAATACCAGTCCAGGATTTCGTTCCCTCTCATCCATTCTACAAACAAATCTTTCTGTTGATCTTGAGTCAATTAAATATTCTCTCCCCATGAAAATTTGGGTATGGCTGAGAAGACAGTTGGAGACCTGGGGAGGTAATCTGTATCATAGGCATCTGTTCCCGACTTTGCTCCCACTGAGCTGCAGCACAGACCAGAACGCTTGAGGTGCAAGGACATGTGCTGGTCTGCAGCACCTGCCCAGGGCATCAGGACTTGCTCTCCAGTGTGCCTTTGTGGAGTGAGTACAGACATAGACTAGAGGCCTACTGAGTGTTACGTAGTTTGGTCCTGGTTTTTTTGCTGGTCCACACAGTAAACATCACAAGTCTCTCCACCAGACTTTATTTCAGCAACAAAAAGCAACATGATGACCCATTGATGCACAAAAGCTGTTCGTTCTTAGTTTTCCTCTGACTTGGAATACTCCAGTGCTGCACTTTTGTTACCCTACATCTTCTCACCGCTGCAGGGTGGCCAGTGCAGCTCCAAAAGTGCTGCAGTGCCACAGAGCGAGGCCCTGAGCTGCAGGTGCTCCTGCTGCCCCTCGCATACCTTGGGCGAGCAGCTCTGCAGGGGCAAGCCTGGCTGTGGGTACCTCGGGTGACTTCCATGAGCTGCTGCTCTCAGCTGCGGTGAGGGGTGCCTGCTGGCAGCTAACCCTGCCCACTGTTACCAACGCTGTAAAAAGATGAATTACTGGATACTACCTACAGCAATCAAGGGGTGATAAGGAGTGTAAGCAGATGGCACACCTAGCAAGGCAAAAAAGAGGTGTTAACTTGACAAAACTGATAAATTTTCAGGCCAGCCATTATCATAAATACCAAATAAAGTACAAAATCTGCAACATCAGGGATAATAGGGAGAAGATAAATGAGTGTAAGTTGTTTATGGGGAGGGGATAAAGGTAAAGGAGGAGAATTTAGGAGTAGAAAGAGGGGATAGACAGGGAAGCAGATCATGGAGTGCAGGTTATCGTGGCACTGAGCAGCCCCAGGCCTGATCCCATTGCCTCAGGACAACACCACATCACGCAGTTTGGCCCTGTTTTCTGTTAAGTGGTGAAAAACAACTAAGTCAACTGAATTGTTGAACTCCCAGATTTGCTGGAAAAGTGCATGCAAGGTGAGGCGATGATTTATTTTAATTTGTTTCTGGCAGCAGACTGCAGGGTTTTTTTCATTGAAAATGGATGCTGCTGTAGTACCTGTGTTCACTGAAGTGCAGTGACAGCGTCTCCCAAAGAGGGTCTAGCTGTTCCTCAGGTCAGGCCGCTGTCTATTTGTATTGCATGTATGCTTAGTCAAGCAAAGGATAAATATGGCATGGGGCAGTTACACTCAAAAGGGCATCAACACAGGGTAATCTTTATTTTGGATTCTGCAACCTGGTCCTAAGTGAAGAAGTCAGAAACAACCGCTCTCCTCATGGTTCTTTTGTTCACTGAAAGCTCAATGCCTCCTTTCGAGTCCCCGTTTCCTCAGCAATAACCCTCAGTTACACCATCATTAATTTCCAGAAAATGTGTCACACTGTCACGATATTACTATTGTACCAGAGGCAACTGTACGAATGTTATACTGTGGGTCCGACGTTGCTCTTTTCAGACTTCTAGCTGTGGTGTTGCCTTAAGAAAGGAGTGTGGTGACAGGGGATGCAAGCAACTCTTTTCCACAGCAAATCCCACGGCTTCCCGCCCCCGCCCCTCCGGCGAGG
>NW_009619109.1:15036-18485 GCF_000690535.1 Cariama cristata | reverse complement strand
TTTTTTTTTTCTTCCTCTTTTCCCTTCTGCTCCTTCACACAATACCCTGACTTAACTCATTCTTCCTCTCCTCTTCCCCCCTAGCTGTCAATCACTGTCACATTACTTTGCATCGTATGCGTCAAGAAGAGCAGCTTTTCCATCAAGTAATCCAATTCTAAAGCTGCCTTCCCAGAGGCTACACAGATTGTGCAAGCTGGAGGAGCTCAGGAAAGAGTAAACTGGACAATAACAAAGGCTCCCAGAGCTGCTTCTGCCTGCCAATCTCTCATGCATGTATTCACACAGCTCTATATATAGGGCATGCCTCCAGGGCCAGAATCGTGTCTCATCAGCTCAGCGAGCAGACCTCCTATCCACACCATTAATCACAGTAGGGAGGAGGGAAACGGCTCATTACGCTACATCAATGATATTGTCCATTCTGTCTTCTACAAATTACAGGAGTTGTCGCAGTGTTGCATTCAGCATCCCCTGACTTTTGAAGTCCATGGTCCAAGAGAGGGAACAAAACTTCTTAACAGGAGTGTTTACCTGTGGGCACCAGAGGTTAGCCAGCAAACTGCATTTAGTGAGTTTAGAGTGCTAGAGCAAGGCAAGCTTTCCAAGGGATGCTTTTTCTACTGTTACATCTTTGGTAGTGTTCCTTCCCTCTCTCAAAATCATAGATTTGAGGGACTTTTTCCATTCTGCAGCATTGTTTTCAAGCCCCTCAGTCCACTTCCAGTATAGTTTGTGTATGTGACATCTCTAAGGCATCCTTAATGGCTGACTGACTTCAGGTATATTTGAGTAAGAGCTTCTTGCAGTATTCTGGCCATCCTTAAAGGTCCCGTACTTTGCCGGAGAATCTTATGACTATTTATGAGTACTCTTTCAAAGCAGCAGGCAGAGATTTATCCACCTGGCTGCCAACGACGTTCCAAGTCATATAACCACATCTTTGCTCACAGCTTTTAGGCTTGACACTTTATTGCTCACTTTTCTGCTTATGTACCTGTAAATGAGCCCTGTACTTCAAAATCTGTATCGTCCAGGTTTCGCTCTTGCAGATGACATGACAAACCTCTTGACATGTACTGACCTCATTGCTGCAGGGCTGGTCTGTATCAGTTCTGTACAGACCTTGCAAGGTTCTCCAGCTCTTCCTGGAGATGTTGCTGTTTTACTTGATGTTTTCTAAACCCACCCTCCAGTAAGGTTTAAGCTCTTCTCAGACTTTCTTCCGGGCTGATTTTGAGGATCAATGCAAAGTGCTTCCCTTTAGTCTCATGAAGTCTGCATTGTAGTGGGCATGCATGTGATATTTTGACAGTCTTAAAACAAGCCTGCCTGTTTCTAGAAAAGCAGTGCTGCCTATTCCATAACAGACACACCTTTTGATAGGTGACCATGCCTTAAATTACAAAATAGATATAATTGTTCAGTGATCACCGAGCCTGATGTTGAGTCCAAAGCTTGCATGAGACATCTCTAAGTTTTGAGGTTACCTCGGAGAGACACTGACCTCTTCCATATCACAGGATGTCTTGTAGTCATACGTAGCGATATACTCCTAAAGTTAGGATGTTAGGAGGAATATGTGCCTATCTTCACATCTTCCAAGAAGCGAAATAGAGTAGTAGGTCTCACTTGCTTTGAGATTTCTGCATTTGGTTAATTATGGAAAGTGTCTACTCTGGAATATCCCAGGATTAATCTTCATATGTGTCAATATATTCTTGGGTACTTCTGCTTCCTTTGTAAGCATGTAGACATGGGAGATTTTTTTATTTGGGTGTTACAGGATAGTAGAGCATAGAAGAAATCAAATGAAAGGATTATAGCTATATTAAATTTTTCCTATGAGTGTTAGTCATAGATACATCCATCTTTTAATGCACTATACAGCAGACTTCTTGAAACCATTGGTAGGAAACCCCATAGCACTAGTTAAAGGAATGCTTATAATTTGGAAATACTGTGTGCTTTATTATTGATCTGCCTTATTTGAATGTAGAAATTCACCTTGTTGGAATTTTTTTCAATTTTAAGCAAACATACCTAGGTAAAATAAGTTTAGAAACAATATGGGAAACTCTTAGACCTATGATTCTTTCCGCAGGATAAAGAGATACTCAGCATACTCGTATCTTTTTTAACTGTACTTATTTCCTTTTCTAACACTTGTGCCACCCTTCTAAAATGTTGCATTAGTCTTCTGATTAACCTGCCATCTACAGCAACCTTTTACAGTGCTATTTTTTTCATCCTTCAGATACTTTTATGAAAGATGTGAACTTAAAGGAACTGCTGTCATTGTTTCTAGAACTAACAGAAATGTTTTAATAATAATTTTTAGCAAAGTTTGCTTTTCCTCTGAGATAATTTTGCTTTTAGTAAAATTTTCCCTATTTTCAAAATAGAAAAGTATTTCACATCTGGTGGTTTTCAACAATCGGTCAGATAGTTAATGTCTATGAAATTCTGCTAGGCATCATACATTTTGTGAAGTGACTACAAAACAAGACAGAGTGGAAAATGTTAAGTAAGCCACATGGCCAGCATGGGAAAAGCAATGTCAAATAAGATCCAATCATATTTACTAACTTTGATTTTGAGTTCAAAATACAATTCAGAAAGGTGGCTTCCTTAGCTGTTGATAAGAATGTTTCTCCTACAGTACCCCTCAGACACTGATAATTAGCGAGGAATGACAAATGTTTGAAGATGACAGTAATTTCAGGTGAGATAAGGAACATCTCAGGCTATAAATCAGACTTACTTTATGGAAGCTCCCTATAGCCTAACCAAAGGGGCTATTTGAGGATGTATTTCTTTACTTGGCAATTGCAGCCATCCTGCACTTTCAACCTCAAGTGCTAGAAATTAGTTGGTGTTGGCAGAAGCAAACAAGCTGTAATGTAGCTGGTTTCGTCTTTTATTTTACATGTGACTACTGGATTTGTAATTCCTTTTGCTTCCCACTTCTTGCAGTGTGTTAGGGGTGGTTTATTGGTGGGTTAAAAGCCACCGTCAAGTCCTCCGTACAGTAAAACTGCGAGCCTGCTGACATGCATCACTGTGCCGCGGCATGACTGTTGCAATCCATCTTGACCAACTTGTTTGAAAGTTGAACTGCATATAATCAATTGCACTCTTAAAACTTTAATGTCTTTGACTGCACCATGTAGCGCTACATTAATTTAGCTGTGCATTTGGCCTTTGCGTTTGAGGGTCAAGAGCTTACATCACCTGGCCTGGGCAGTGCCTGCCGCAGTGCTGCATGATTAATGCAGAAGCCTTTAATTCCGCTCAGCCCAGGCAGAAAACCCGGTATAGCCCTGCTAAGGCAGTATTCCCTAGAGGAGAAGAAGCAGGAGAAACCATCCCCCAAACCACTGAATCCTTAATAATCACAGCACCTGGGAAGTGCATGACATGTTTCTGAATGTCGAGGATGAATCGCT
>NW_009619109.1:0-15005 GCF_000690535.1 Cariama cristata | reverse complement strand
GGAAAAAGCGGATAGGGAGGGGCGGGGGGGGGCGGGGGGAAAAAGGCTTTTCAAAGGTCAGGAAAAGGAAGCACACCAACACAAAGAGCATTGTTCATATTGGAAATCATTACTCAAAATCAATTGGACTTTTCCAGAGTGCACAACTAACTAAAAGATCCTCAGTAGCTGGTTTTCCACTCGAATAAAGTCTTTGACAGTCGATGAGACTTAGGACTTGTCTTTAATGATGAATTTTCCTTTTTTTAATTTCGGGGACAAACGTGATGTAGAAGCCGTTTGTATTCAGCAGCACCGACAACAAATCTGAATCTTGCATCCAAAAGAAGACTGTAAAAGCAAACCGACAAGAACTTTAAATGAGCCATAGGCACTGACTTACTGATTCGTACACACAGCAGATGGCACTCCCGTGTCCTTCCTGAAGCAAAGTGCTGTAATGGTGGGTGAAGTGGAGGAAGCGCGTATTACTAGCTAAAATAGGCTTTGCTGTGTCATAAGTTACATTTTTTGTTGGAAAATTTTTTTTAAAAGCTGACTTCATAGCTTAGAAGGAAGATTGAAAGACACAGTGGGCAACACTTTCAAAAAAACCCTTTATTTTTTGGAGGACGTGGAGAGCCATCTAATCCAATTGAGTGACTCTGAACTAAATAACAGCGCGGTTTGCAGTCTCCTGTTGAATTTCATGTTCTGTCTCGGGGATTGCAGCAGATAAATTTTGCAGGATTCCTGTGAGCAACTGTGGAGGAGCTGCAGCTCCATGAATGTCAAGAAATGTTGTAAGTTTACCATACAAGTTTGAAGATAAATGGAATGGAATTAATAAGCATCAGTAATGGCTTTATAATTGAAATAGTATAGACATTAGAGGTACATAGGGTGTTAGTAATCATATTAATTATTGGTTAACAGAAAGACAAAGTAATAAAATTAAAAATCAAAAAGCTTAGTTGTTTGCATGCAGGTCTAGGGGGACATTTTGTAACAGAAATAATTGTGTTTGCTTCATCCTCAGGGTGATATTATCTGTGTCTAATTGTTTTTCCTGAAGAAAGCAGAGCAATCTAAAATTGTAAGTAATGCACAGCAATTGCAGGGGTGAAAATAACCACGTTTTAGAAACCTCTTACAGCAACCCACCCCAACACAGTGAAAGGAAGCAGTGCTGCTAGGAAGGGTAAAGATAAATGGGATTACTTTCCTATTAGAAGTATAATAGACTTTATTAGTTAGTCACCTGTGCTCAGAATAGATCAGCTGTCAGGGAGAGCAAGTAGATGAACACGTACCTTGTGAGCTGTCAGAAGCAGATCAGTGTGGGGTTTTTAAATAATAATTACCCGCTTCCAGAAAAATGTTTTAGACAAAAGCACAGCTGCTTTATTGATGCTGCCTTTTGTGCATAAGGATGAATATTCTAGTTTGTTCTTTTCATTTTTCCATGTAAATGTAATATCATATTTCCATAAAACTCTTTAGGAAATGGTGCTGTTTGCTATTAAAGCTTGAAAAATACAATTGCTTGTCAGGGATTTAATTGATCAAAGTCAGTTATTTGTAACAAAGTGCTCGTAGGTAAGAGAGGCGCCTGCTTGCATTCAAGACTGGTGATGCCCTTGCCCTCTGCAAGCCACTGGCAACCAGCTGTCCTGGGATTCTGTCTGGCAGAGCACACAGAAGGTATCTTCTTCTTTTGTACCCTGACCTGTGCTCAGAGGTGACAGCAACTGTTCGCTTCCCTGTGGTCCGAGGAGCTCTCTGAGCACCAAATCCACTATTCTGGCACAGTTAATAGTCTGTCTGGTCTGGCATCTTGGTTGACGTGAAGTCTGGGAGCAAGAAACTCTGCAATTGATGATTGAGAGAGTTGGTGGCCATCAGTGGCTCCTGGGGGCCACCCAGGGGTCTGTAGAGAGCAGCCGTGGAGTGGGTCAGTTCTGGTGGGGGCTGGACTTGGGGAGGGAGGGTTTAAATCTGAAATATGTTGAACCCCTCCCAGAGTTCAGAAGATCTGCATTGATCTTCGCTATTGTAACATTGCACGGTGCGTACAGCCACCTTTGTTCTGCCACAAATACTGGTTCCAGCCCGCTGCCGTTCCTGCCCCTACAAAACACAGCAGAAGCTGGAGTTAAGGACTGAGCCTTTACAGAGCTTTGTCAAATTATAGTTAATTTAATTTTGGCACTGTAGCCCAGTGACAGAGCAACTTGTGCAGCAGAACAGGACTCTGGATATGGAGCTGAGCTAGTGCTGGCAACAGCAATAAGGAGGAGAAGCTAGCTTGCTTAAATTTATTTTTCAGGGCTGGCTAGAGACTGGCTTTAGATCAACTCCCTTAGGAAAACGGCATCCCCACCACAAAGAAAGGAAGCAGAGCAATGCTAAATTTGATGGTAGACTTGACGTTGGGGACTCTTCCTATGCCCTGGTAGGCAGTAGAAGAGGTTGGCTGAGAGCGTTGTGCAGTGTTCATGGCTGTTCTCCTCCATGGAGTGGATGAGCAAGATCCCTACTTAACCCAAGCTATGTAGGTATTTACTGAGCAAATATCCATATACGCATATTTCGGCTACAGGCCCAGTATGGATGTTACAGGAATAATCATTGTATCTGCACATTTTTGCAAACGACAGGGACAACAGTACCATACAGAAGCTGGAAGACTTGTATTATGCATGTGTTTTAAAATCCTCTTTTACTGCCTCTTCTTGTGAATTTATCAATCTAAATGTGACAGGATTTATCAGGATTCCAAACAACAGAAGAGAAAAACAATTAACTATGTGTTCTAGTTAACTAATAATCACACTTAAAAACCTACTGAAGGATAGACAGGTTTCTGTGAGAAGGTGGGTTTTTTCATCTTTATATGAAGTGCTGGAAAATGACAGTAGCTAAGAGGCAAGATGTTGATCAAGGTCAGTCCTGGATCTGGTTGCGTTGAAAAGCTTTCTGGTGCCAAGTTGTTCAAAGCCTGAGTACACAGACATAGTCTAGCAGCCCTGAGATCTGAGTCAGAAAAAGATTGCCTCTCCTTCCTTTTCCTCTGTCTCTCTCTCTTGTCTCCAACAGCCCAATCGCGAGGAAGGTAGGAGGAATTTCACGCCTTTCTACAGCACTGAGTGTGGTCATATGCTAGGATTATTTGGATATCTTCCTCTAACAAGTCAGTAGATTTCACCATTAGATGCATCATATCAACCTGGCGGTGTAGCAGCTTTCAAAATAGCAAGTATTTTTAGGTTCCTTGCCGTTACGTCAAACCAGAGCTTCAGACTTAAATGCCAAGACAGAACACCATTGTTTTGAGCTAATCTTGGGTTTCAGTGTTGTACCAGATGGCCATCCTCAGCTTTGTGTGACTAAGTAATGTCTCCAGAGCATAGCAGCGTAATAGGATGATGTGCACTATGAGGTGTCTTACGGATAAGCTTAGAACTAAGACAATTCATTAGCTGATGCATCTCAGCATTACTCCTGCCCCTTTTTCTCATGGGAATAGCGTTCTTTATCTCACAACACAAAGTAAAGACAGACTAAAATAGCAACAAGTTATTTTGTCTAGATTATATGCAAGATCGCTACAGTAGTGACTGTCAAACTGAAGCTCTATTTTATTTCTGCAGCTGTTTCTTCAGCCCTCTAACACTATTACTAATGGTACCTGTCACTTGTACAGCCCCTCAGAGTTGTTAAGTAGTTTGATAAACACTATACAAACTCACTGGAAAGCATCAAAAATGAAGTAAACACTCTGCTGCTTACTGACTAAACTAAATTCTTTAGATTACTTCATAGCCTGGCTGTGCCTTTAGCTTAGTGAAACAAGCTTCCAGACCAGCTAGTTCCCTGACTTTCTTTATACTTACATTTTTGGTAAATCACTTCTACTATTCTAGTATCGGTACAGCTTTATCATATCTAGACTGGAAAGACACTACTGAAAATAGTATATACAGTTTCTGTGTCAGACTTTCTGGGCCACTTTAATTAAGAGGCTAAAGTGATTTTGAACAAACACTGGAGCACATCTTGTTAGTGGTGCTAAAATGCTGCTAATAGCTGTACAAATGTCCTGCAGTTAATGATTCTTGTTGATTTTGGTGAAGCAGTAGCAGCAGCAGTGACATTACTGTAGAAAGCACTCATTTCTTAGCATCATTTTCATCAGCTTATCATTTTAAATTGCCACCAAGCAGGTGATGTGACAGGAGGAGTTCAAGCTGTTTTTACATTACCACCATGATCAGAAAGCTGGAAAAAATACGTGGGGGAAAAAAAAAAGTGTGCTGGAAATAAATGTGAAAACTTCTGACAGCCATTTGCATTTCTGAAGGCTCACCCAACATGGGTGGTTTCTATCCAGGGTAGAACACACAGTTCTGTTAACATATTTTTCTCTCTTTTCTAAATGAAATTGTTAAGCCTTGCCAGCCAGTGCTTTTGTTGTCACCTCCTGAATTTCCCGCCCGAGTGAGGCCAGGCAGCCCGTCCTGCAGAGCCCCTGCCCGCAGTCTTTGCCAGCGTCTGAGCGGGTGGAATAACCACCCGGCCCTGCCTGCTGGGCCCCTTCGCCCCACATCCCCACGATGCTTTCGTGAGCCCGCTCGTACAAATCTGTTGAGATTACAAAACCAGGTACGAAAAGTTACAATAGTTATAAAAATTGCAATCTTTGCTTATTCAAAACTCCCCTTGGCCCTGAGGGGCTCTGTGCCATGACAGGCTAGCCTGTCCCCTCCCGGCAGACTTGGCAAGCCTTTATGGTACTTCTGTCTTGTGTCACTATTGAAAATAGTTCGTGTTTTATTGTAAATTACTGTTATTTACCGCTTGTAGTTTTGCAGTTCCCACTGCACAGAGATCAAGGACCCAATTTTTCCTTTGTATCCATCAGTGTAAATCAAGATTAACTCCAGTGAAGTCAGTCTAATCACAAGTGAAAAAACTAGGAGGAAGGAAAGAAAAACCAGTCTATAAACTATCTGGGTTTTATTTTTAAATAGCAAAATTAATGCTGCTATTCTGCAGACACAGGGTGACCTGCAAAGTACTAGCTCATGCGTTACTAATGCATCTCCATTTAAATGCAGATTTTTTGCTCCCAACACAGAACTTCAGGGAAATCCTCTCCAGATAAACTGTAATAGGATACCAAATGGTAATTCAATATTTCACTTTGTGTTTCAGCTTATTGATCTTAATTTTCTATCATTCTGCTGCAGCATTTGCCTAGGAGGAAGAAGATTACATTCACTATAATAAGGCTTTTAATTAATAATTAATTATTTTGATATTCCAAACAACCATGCCAGCAGTGGCAATCTGCTTGTATTCCTGTACCTATTTCTATTTGCAGTGGTGGACATCAGCAAGGTGTGACTGTACATATTTCAGGAGGTAATTGAGACACACAGTTGAGAAAAGGGAGCATAGTGTGGCTATCACGGTATCTATGTGGGACATGCTTATCGTGACAGTGTTCTGTTCTCAGTCATTTGTGGTAACTGTAGTAAGAGCCTGACTCGGTGGTGAAATCCCATGAAGTGGGGACACTTGTGCTACACCGCGGCATTCAAGGGCTTTCCGAAAGGCTTCCGTTTGCCTCCATGTCTTCGGATAAAAGACATGAGGTGTGACTGTTTGGCCATTCTCACACCAAAGTCACTTCCTTCACTAAATCTACTCCTTGGTAAGGAAGGACTCGCACCTCGTAAACTCCTCTTCCAGCATGACCATTAGATACTGCAGATAAAAGCGCGCCTCTCAGCTGTGCAAATTTCGCTGTGGTTTTGGTATAGATGTAGGAATAACCAGAGGGCCTGCTTGCTCAATTAAGCCTTTCAAATTAATGACATCATTTGCTTTTGCCATGTATGTTTAAGAAGAAGGGTTTTTCTCTGCATACGTGTCCCTCAAGCCCTGCTTAAGTGCAGCTTCTAAGATGTACGTGAGACCTTGATATAAGCTCTCTTCTGCTGGACTGAACTTTAATTATCCTAAATAGTACAATGAAGTCATGGAAATAATGTTTATAAGTTTACTAGATCATGAATACAGTTATTAAGAGGAATAACCTGATATTGAGAGCTAGTGTTTTTGCAGCAGCTAACACGATGAGACCCAATCTAGTCACAATTAGTCCACACTATTTCTAAGTTTCCATGCTGAAAGCCTGCAGTGCAACGGTGAACACATTGCAAGCAAGGCTTAGGGCTCATTTTCAGTACCATCAACTAAAAAATAAAACTCCCAACCATGGTAGAGGTATAAATATGATAAGAGGTTTTAAAATACATTTTTAGGTTTGGGCTTTTTTGTTTAATTTTTTTTTTTATATAGCTTGATTACTTATAGGGTGCATTTTGTTAACATTTCCGAACGTTGCTCTGGCAACCATAAGATTCATCAATTTTCAAAATCTTACATCTGAGATTAACATTTTCCAGATGGCATCCTTAGAATTGTTTATTTTAAAAAGTATCAAAAGACAAGCAATAAAATAGTGGAAATGGGCAATCTTAGGGTTAATGAGACCTCCTTTGTCATATAATTTGCTCAGCAAAAGGGATGTCTAAGAAATAATGATCTTTGTGATGATGCTCCTTTGGGAAGCTCACCTATGAGCTTTCAGATTTCTTCTCTAAATTATTTCCAACATTCTCAAACCCTGACAGATTCAACTTTTTTTTCTGAACAAAATAAAAACTGCTAGAAAAACATTCCTCCGCTACCACATCAAAATAAGCCCTGCCCATGACCATGACCATGGCTAGGTCTGAATTAGTGGTATGTTGCAATCCATCAGACAGAAATGAGAATCTTTGGTTACTGATAAGAACATAGGGCACACCATAAAAAGGTGTCTCCTAATAGATTTTGTGGTTTGGTTTTTTGTTTGTTTGGTTTGGTTTTGAGTTGGTTTTTTTGTTGTTTTGGTTTTTGTGGTTTGTTGTTGGGTTTGGTTTGTTTTTTTTGCTCCCCAAAAGGCAGGAGTAGCGTTTGCTTTTAGTTCTGAAGTCCAGAGCTGTCAGACTTCAAAACCACAGGTACTTCATTACCTTCTCATGTAACCACTCATGACCCCCATGCTTTCCTTGAAGGCATGGCCACCTAGGCTCAGTGCCACCGAGACACACTGACTGTATAGATGGAGAGCAATACAAAGTAGTATAGCTACATTGGAGGAGCCAGGTGAAGTATTTTTCTCATCAGCACTCTATTATCAGTAAACACAGTTGGATTGGAACCACAGCACTAAGCGAAACTTCAGGGGGAAAAAAAATGTCTAACGCTGCTGGAAGGGGGGGGTCTTGTTTTCGATGAATCACTTCTGGTTTTACCTAAATCAGCTCTTGAAGGTTCTTGTGAAAAACAAAAGACTACTATTTGTCTAAAAGAAAATCTTCAGTGATCCAAACCAAAATTTATTTCAATTAGAGAATTCTAAAAATCCTAGAGTTTTTGAGATTTTAGCATTTTTCAAAAAAATCATAATGTGAAATCCTTTATTACAATCATTTTGGTACCCATCAAAACTATAAATACTAAATATTAGAAAATAAAAAGGTTGTTTTCTTTGGAAAGCACTTCAGAAAAACAATCTCAAAAGCAAGAACAGGGGTGGGTTTTGTAATAGGTTTTTTCCCAAGGCATAAGCTCTTGCTAGGACTTAACAAATAAGACTGAAAACCATTCAAAAAAGGGGAAATGGATCAAGTATGAACTGATAAAATGTCCCACTTCTTTGACCTCGTAAACTTCACATCATAATGCATGACACAGCAGGAAGTTTTCCTAGAAGCAGGAGGTATGCACATCCTCTTATTGCCTTTACTGGCTTAAACTTAGTTTGTCCCACTAATTACTATTCATTTAGTGAATGGAAAGCATGCATTTTTAATTATGTTCGTTGAAATGTTGCCTGGTTGTGAAACCAAGTACTTGGAATTGGTCCATTTGAGCCACGTGAATCAGCAGTACCAATGTATAGGTTTTGCATTTTTTCACTTGAGCATTTCAAACTGTGATCCTGGCACAGAAGAGAATCTGGTAGCGAAAGAGAAAAGGCTCCATCTAGCGGGCAGGAACCTTTTAGTTAACGGGGGAAAAAAAAGGCTCTCATTTTCACTTAATTTTATGCATGAAGAAATACCGCTTTAGATTTTGTTTCATTAAGCTGCCATGTTGTTCTTAATTCTTGCCTTCTACAGAGCCATTATTTCATATGCAAAGCTGAAACATTAAGAATTATTCTGACAGTCCTGAGCAAGAAGCAATAAATAATACTAAATTAGTGGGTTTATACAGAGGAAGAGTTGATCCACAAAGTTCTTTCTCCCTCTGCTTCAAGCTTCAATATAGAGTAACCGAAATGGATAATTTGTAAGAGTTGATCCACAAAGTTCTTTCTCCCCCTGCTTCAAGCTTCAGTATAGAGTAACCGAAATGGATAATTTCTGTGTCAACAAGCATTTTAAACTATTTAAGGTTCTTCCCTATTTAAAACCGACTGGAAACATTCGTAACTTGACCGTAACACTTAACGCAGTCCTTTGGGAGTATTTTTACACAGGGAACTCTGGCCATGGTTATCTCATCTTCATTAAATGACCTGCCTACCTTCAAAGGGTGGTAAAATCTGGGTTCTCTGGCAACTCAGTCCAGTTTATCAGCTGATGGCATAACCCCATCGGCCTCTGCTGTCTCTTCCAACGGCAAACGCCAAAACTCCCTCGTCCTGGCATTTGTCTAGGAGCCTGCCCTAGCACTGTTGTGTGTCCAAAATTGTCCTGATAGAATCTGGCACCTTTATTTTAGGTACGTATTTGATCTAGTACAGTAGTTTGTTGGGTTTTTTTCCCCCTATGCTGAACTTGTGCACTGCAATGCAGTTACGCTCCAAACTCCTGAGAGATTCAAATAGCAGGACTCTTCAGTTTAAAGCAGTAGTGAAACTCAGGTGTTATTCTCTCATTCCAACCAAACACAGAGAGCAGCTGAAGCCGCCTCTTCAGTTCGTTTCAGGCTAAAAACAAGAGTGGGAGCAGGAACAAGTAGCAGCAAGCACAGATTTGGCAGAAGGGATACTGAACCACATTATATGTCCTGCCTTTTGTCAGACTGTGTCTCATTTTCAAGCCATACAGCCTGGCAAGATCAATTCCTCCGGTGCAGCTTCCAGCAATGGGTAGACGGTGTAACATGCATTGTAATAACACATTACTACACTCAAGTTTACTACAGCCGAGGTTTAACATCCACAATTGGAATATGTCTCCTGTGTAAAGCACAAAATCGAGCTTAATACGTTGTTTTGCGCACCACTTGATCACAGGGAGATCTCCGTTTGCAGTGGGCCACTTGACTGATAGCAAACCCAGAGGATTCCTCCTGCAGTATTAATGTACGATTTGGCAATTCTGAAGGACCACACAGACTTGCTGATCTGCCTGAACAATTCTCCCCAGCTGCAGCTCTCCTTGTATCCTCCGTGGAAATGTTAACTCTGTGGTGCCGGTAACAGCTGCCATTTGGCTTGCTTCTTTTACAGACTAAACCAAAAGATAGTCTTAGAGTTCTTACTCTGAACCTTTATATAAGCAAGGACTAACACAGAACTGATTAGTCTTAAGAGTGTCCTTGGGGAAGTTCCTATGTTTGCAAAATGCGATCAATGCTATCTCCAAAAGGGAGGAAATGGAAGATTAAAAACTGCACTTTTTGGTTTGGGGACAGCTTGTAGGAAGTCTGTGTAACCCTTAAAAAAACATCAGCTAATACAATACCGAATGGTTGTTTCAAACTTCACCCATATTTCAAAATTATCACTACTACCATTAGCTGGGTTAAACTGTCCTAAAATTGACATTAGCTATTTGTTATAATGCCACTTGGTTTCCAATGCACATGGACACCTACCTCACTAGGCATGCAGTAGGAGAAAAGATGCAAGTCAATTTAAAGCAAAAGTTGTTAAATAATACTTTTAGCTGCTGGCCTTTGCTCTAGAACTGTTCTCATTTTGGGAGAGTATAGGCTTGCTGCTGAGCTAAAGCACACCCCATGTTTGAACATACAGTGAGATCCTCTGCCTTGTTTTACTTTAAATGCCTTGTCTAGCACTGGTACTTGAGCTGATGCTAATGAAATACAAATTTCCAGATGTGAAACTCTGGGGAACATTCAACAATCTGCTTTTGTAATAATCTGCTGTAAACTCAAAATGCTAATTTGGGGATTAAGTATTAATTTATTCCCTCTACAGGTCATTGGAGAGTCTCATACAAGCCTTCTAATTAATATTTAATATAGCTATTTTAGATGTTGTTTATCTGGGTTAGATTTACTCAGCTGTTTTTTGCTTCTTTGCGGGAGCAGCAGTCTTTACAACAATAAATGCACATCAATGCATTTGTTTCAAGAGTACCACTAAGTCTCTTACTTATTTTTCATAGCTAACCAGGTGCTGAAGTTTGGAACGCTCATCAGTACTTCCAACACCTATGACAACTCTGGGATTGTGACCATTGAGACGGACAAGCCTTTGCTGTGGACAATGGCTGTCAAAGAAAACATCAGCTACAGCTCCCTTTTCTGATCTGACTCAACTCAAATTACTGCAAAATTTCATTGAGTTACGACAGTAAAGCTTCTATAAAAAGATATAAGCAGGCACCGATTTTATGCATTGTATGGAAAACAAGTCTGAAATAAAAGTTGCTTGAGATCAAATCAAGATTAGTGGCAATAACTGAGTACTTCATTCTGGTACCTCACACTGCTTAATCAGAAGACACATGAGCTGCCACCCAGTTCAATCACAAACAGAAGTGAATGGAAAGAAGCTACTAAATGCTTATGTGGTTAGTTCAGACTATTTTTACAAAGTATTTTCTTCCAATACTGAACTATTTTTTCCCCTTTTGCCAAAAGGAAATACAGTACACAGTGGCATATAGTATAACTATATTAAAAGATCATAGTACTAGGAATAGTTAATCTCTTTTTCCTGTCCTGGTTTGTAACACATGTAGGTGCTGGTGAAGATTTCTCAAGAGTAATAATTGTACTTTTCTTCTTATGAAGCAAGTTTGTGCACTGAAGAAGCTTCAGTTTTGCTGTAATACCAATATCCGGTTTTCCCAGTAGTAAGTGGTTTTAAAGTCTGTAACAGAAGTAGCATTGCAACTTCTGCAAATACCAAATGCTTACAATAAGCTTTATGGAGTGAAATTTAAAATTTCTTAATCTGAGGAGGAAGAGCATTGCATCTACCAGTTTTTAAAATCAAAATATTCAATCATTTAATAATGGAAACTTCCAGGTCAACAAATGCAGAGCCCTTTAGAATTCTATGTGCAGTTGTCTTGCAGAGTCGGTATCCAAAACAGGCGTATACCCTATCCAGCAGCACGAGCAAGCTGTTGATTCACTGAAGGACTGCTTAGTATCTCTGACAACTAGATTAACCTCAAACTGTACACCTCAGTAAACAACTAAGTTTGGCTTTCTTTAATTATGCCATCAGAATAAGGGTGGGAAATGCAAGTTCTTTATTGGATGGAGTTTTTCTCCATAATATAACCTAATAGAACTTCCAAATACATAAAGGAATTAGGGGTAATGACTGTGATTCCAGAAATTAGTGACAAGAATTTCAGTTGATAGACTTTTAAATCACCACTTGAGAGGACACAGTAATGCTGTTTTCTTGCTGTCTACTTTTGCTGGAACAGTGCTGTTTACTAAGCAGTAAATTAAGCACTGAAACAGCTTCTGAAGAGAGGCTGTACAGTTGTTACCCTCGGAGGTTTTCAATACCCAACTGGACAAAGCCTTAAGCAACCTTGTCAGAATGCAACACCGACCCAGCATTGAGCAGGAGGCTGGACTACAGACCTCCCAAGGTTCCCTCCCACCTGAAAGAGTCTATTACAGTTGAAAGAAGTAACAAAACAAACAAAGCACTCTACTACTACAGAAAACAAAAAAGCCCGTAATGTCGACAGGATGAGCGCATACACTTTAAAAGAGGATCAGGATGACAAGAATGTTTGAAAACCCAAACTGAGCTTGTTTAATAGGAAACAAGTTAAAGCTGTGAAATCTTTGCAGCAAGTGTCACAACATCTTGTTCTTCATGATGAATATTCAGCCGCCTCTGTTGAGAGAGCAAAGTCATCAGTTTCAACTAATCAAGTGTGATGAAGTGATCCCATCTGAAGTCTAATTTATCCTCCCACCATTGCCTTGTTAGGACAAACATCACTACCATTACAGCCTTGTTAGGACAAACATTACCACCATTACAGCTTATCTCCTATCTTCAAATATTTCTCCTTGCCTAGAGGACCAAGCAAGCCACATGTCAGAATCACGGAACAGCATTTAACCTGTTCCAGTGCTAGAAAAGGGATTACATCAGCTTTGGAGAACCTGAGGAGTTCTAATTGGTAGTGTTAATATGTCAGTACCATGGCTGCTAGTCCACTTCAGCGTCAAATTTTTCATGCTGCAACATTCATTCCAAAAGGTATTTTATAGCATGCAGCTACACATAAAGCAAAGTTTCAAACACATCTAGCACTCAGTAAATGAAACAAGACCAGCTTTGTTCTGTACCCTGTCACCTTCCAGCACACTCACTCAGTTTCCTCTACCTTACCATCCATGCATTTACTTTGGATACCCAAATTATAAACTGGAAACAGTAAGAGTGTGCAAGATCCAAATAAGGTAAATATTCTATGGTCAAACACACACTGAGGAACTAGAAATCAAAATATTTGGCGTTCAGTTTTGAAGCAGGATACTCAAAAAAAAACCCTGAAGAACTATGGATCTAGTATTTTGCAGCATGCTGAATTAACAACCTACTTCCTCATCAAGTCCTTTGAATCAAGTAATAACTGTCATATCACACTAACGTGTGAAATGCACAGATACTAGAGAAACATGGATCCCGTAGGGCTCACTGACATCCTCTATTTAAAACTGAACAGGTAAAAATGAATGTAAAGTTTAGTGAAATTGAAGGTCATATTTACTTACACAATGATATTGTTGATTGGGATATGGATCAATTTCACAAAGAAACCAATAAATCCCATTATCGCAAAGCCTATTGCTGTTGCCATGGCAATCTTCTGGAACTCTGCAAAACCAAAAAAATTTTAGTTTAAGGAAGCCTCGAGTATGGCACGCAGGAGATGTGGGCTACAGTGCCCAAAGGAGAGATCTCTCTTTAGAATATGGTACTGTTAGCACAGGAAGCAGCTCAAAAGCAATCTGTATTGACCTTGAGAAACATCCACTTCTGAAGAAGACAGATAAGATTTTAAGAGAGAAGATGCTGCTTTCTACAAAGCGTGACTGATCTCAATTTTTTAAAATAATAAGCAGAATCAGAAACAGCCACAGCCCGTTACAATTCGTGGAACATTTATTCCGTTATCTTTCCTTCATACCCCTACAAGCCCTGAAAATAATTCCCAATACAGTATCAAAAATGGCAAAGCTGCACTTATGTCTGTCACAGGAAGACAGCATCCTTAGTACCCGCAAAAATAGAGTACTTAAGTGATATTCTCAATTATTTTAAGGCAGCAACCATGAAGTGGATTAAGAAGGTCAACAACCCTGCCAGTCTGACAATGAATGAAGTTCCTTACTAATCTCAAAAGTAAACTTCATCCTGAGCATGTGAATAAAGCATCATAACTACTACCGTTAAGGACAACCAGTTGCATTCTGGTTGTAGTCATAGCTTCTCTCTGATGCCTTTGAGAAAGTCCAAACCCCTTCTCATCTGTACTTCCAGCAACAAAGTTCTTCCTGTCCCAAGTGGGCAGTCACTGACAACTGTGAAGTACTAATGGGCACTGCAAAAAGCAATCCTAGCTCCTTTCGAGTCTCCTAAAATGAAGTGTTTCCTCCAGAATTTCCCCCAAGTTTACTGCAATCAGTCAAACCTGACTACTGCATTTGTCTTTTCAAAGCGCAAGCAAGTTCTTCTCAGATCAGTTTACCTAATACATGATTATTATTATTTGCCTGTCTCAAAATGGCTAATTTCAGCTACTTAGCCTATTTCCTAAGGCGAGTTTTAGTACCACTCGCGCACCTACACACAGGCCAGAAAAGGACACATTCAAGTTTATTGTACCCAGAACCATAAACCCATTAAAATTTGGACAACTGCTCAAGTTTAAGTCTCATACGGGAAGATGAGAAACATTCACAACAAATGATTCAACAGAAGTGACATATGGAAAGATACGCGCTAAGATGTTAAGATGAAATCAGGATTGTGTTCCGTCTTACTGTGTTTTACCTTTCCTGTCAGGCTTGGTGCATCTTTTAACAAGTCGTATGGAGTCTTTTACAAACTGACGGCTGGGTTCCACAAATTGCATTACCTGATCCATGATTACCTGCAAAGACGAATGGATTAGTATTGGTGGTGCCATGTATATACTAAGAGAGAGATTTTTTTAGTTACAGAAGTAGCCATTACCTACAAAATTTGTATAAGATAACTTAAAATATCATATTCCAACCTGACTGTAGAAGATACTCCACTTTGCACAAAATAAAGACAAGTGTAGCTGTACATAAACATAAGGACCTACAACTGCCGGCAAAAAATATGAAAAATTATGCCTTTCAGCACAGAAAACAGCTCCATCACAGTTTGCTTTCAGCTTATGTCCTACACTCTTTTTCTGAGAACAGTACTGAAGGCATCGAAATAGACAAAAGTTACCCGTTTCAAGAAATCCCCATGCCAAAAGCTGCTGGAAGGCTGGTGAGCACCAAGGGAAATCTTATTCTCCAGACAAGCATCTGCAAGCGCTGCCACCCCAAGCAGGGCACCAGGCTGGAGGGCCCTGCAGTCATTAACCACCACAGACCCTCCGGTATCGGGGTCCCTCATATCGGGCCCCCTCACGTCTCCCTACGACTCCCTCCCTTACCACTGCGGCCGAGGCCGGGCC
>NW_009619108.1:12693-26116 GCF_000690535.1 Cariama cristata | reverse complement strand
GACTCTTGTGTTTTAAAGGAAGGATATTGGTTACAATAGCATCTCCAGTAGTCTATTCTGTACTGTTATTCCTTTTCTTTAACAGTGATAAAAGTTGCTTCATATTATGTGGACAAGCCCTAAGAAAACAGATCTCTTGTGCAAAAAAGTTCTAGAAGTGGGACACACCCCATGCCCATGGTTTTCATGAGTGCAAGGAAGATTGCAATGGGAATTGTTTGTTTGGTAATTTTTGAGTTTAACATCTGTATTCATCATTGTCTGAGAGTGAGTGGGTGTTTCTTAGCTTTGAGAAAACACTCCACTATTCATCCTATCAGAGTGTAAAATAATAAACATGAAGGGGAAGGCAATGACTTTAGGTCAAGGTCCAGAAATACTTATAGCCAGAGAAATCTATGACAGAAGTCTTTCCCTCCTTCAACCTTGATCATAGGAGTAGTAATTGATTGCTGACTGGTACCAGCAAGTGTGTCTGGGCTGCGAGGAGAGACAGGGAACTGAGGCTTGCCCTCCTTCTCCATCAGGGAATTGCCGGGGGTGGGGATGTTACTCCCAGGAAGGGATGGCTTGGCCATAGATTGAGTGTAAATCCAGGTCATTTATTGTTATTCCTGTATTCATTCAGCTATAACTTCTACATATCATCTAGGTTAATTTTCCTTTTGTTAGTAATATTATTGTTAAATGGTATTACTCTGGTTTGCACTACCTGTGAACATGTCTTGTCAATCTGCTTCTTGGAGGACAGAGCAGCTCTGTGGACAAGAGAAAGGTGTATGAAGCATAAAGCAAAACTAAGTCTAGGGTTATCTGCCAAGTCATTGTGGAGGACCAGGAATATGTATAAATTGTCTTGGATGCTCATTTCAGAGATTAATTTCTTAAACGTTCTCTTTTCAACACTCAGGTTACAAAATAAATGAGCCAGAATTTTAAAAAGGGAGATGATGATAATAATAATGATAATAATAGATTGTGTCTAGAAACTAACTAGTTCCGGTTGTGCTTCATTATTTACAAATCCCAAGCATATTTTAACATAATTTATCTAAGCAGCATACTGCTCTTTTATCATGTTCCTTCCCCAGACCATCTTTCCTTCTTATCTAAATGTCCCCAGATTCTTTCATCTCTCTATGGGAAACTGTCAGATGGTTATGTAAATCCAGCAGGCAGGATGAATTTTTCAGTGGCACTCGGGACTCTGAAGACAGGATCCCATCTTGCTTAGAGCAACCCTTGGGCAAACTAAAAGGCCACCCGTTTGCAGCATCAGAGTTGAAGTTTCAAATTGCTTTTCCTTGGCACTCTTAAGCAGAAATAGACAAATGTGGCACAGGGCTGAGTTTGCTGCTTCCATACATACTTAGGGATAACTTACTTTTGGGATATCAGATTTGCAATAACCTAAAGCCATTCGGAATGGTTCATGAACATTCAGGCATGCATACATAATTCATGTTAACTGAATACGTTTATGTGCGTGCTCGTAAAATGGAAACAGGTTGCAACTTATTAGTGGAATAAATGGAATTGCTTCTTTATAGCATGTGTTTTATGCTTCTCTCTAATTTAAGCTAGAACACTAAAATATAAAATCGGCTGATAATTACAATAAATATTACTGAAATGTTTCTACTTTCCAGGTTGTACGTAATCTTCCTTTGTTTCTCTTCAAAAAACTTATTCTATTTCAGATTGTTCAATATATACTATGAGGATTTCAAATCTGTGTGCTTGTGGGTAACTAACTTCTAAATCAAGGCTTGAGGTAAAACGTCAAGTTCTACCCAAGTTAAATAATTTTTAGTGTACATTCAATGAAAGAATTGAATCCACTTCAAATCAGCTGTTGCTCTTAGCTAAATGTCTCTTACATTATTAGACAGCTTTACCAATATTATGTTATGGGAGTGTAGAGGGAGAAAAAAACAAAAACAAAGCATCACTTTCTGATGCTGTGTTGAGTAAGAAAAAAGAAGTGAAAACAGGTGGGGTTTTCTGCATTAAAGAAAAAAAAAAATATCTATATCTTACAATCTCAATCCTGAAATGGAATAACTCCCAACCATACTTTTTGATCTACATGAAATGATGAAGGACCAGATCATGTGCAACGCATCATTAGACTCATAATACTGTTTGGTTTGGGGAAATACAATACATGCCTCGGCCCTACTAAAGAACACACAGAGGTTTTCTGAATATTGTTCTTTCACAGTGTTTAAAAATAAAAAATCTTTGCATAGTTACATTCCCGAGCATCACTGCAGTCAAAAATAATTTTCCCTATACTCAAGAATTAATGTAGATCTCAGGGCTTGAATTTTTATTAGACTAATAAGCAGGCATGCAAGTTTAAATCCTATTACAGTCAGTGCAGGAAAAGGTGTACTCTGAAACGGAATGTTCACAAAGACCTTAGAATCTGGGAGTCTTGTATGTCCATAATTTAAAATCTGATCAGTGTTAACTTTTTTTATTATTTAAGAAAAATAAAACCTACAACAGCCATTTCAGATTTAATTTTGATTAGACAGATTCAGATCAGAATTATTTATATATTTGTAATTTTAAAAATAACATGTACATCATTTATTCTCCGTATCAGTTTAGTACTACTTTATTTTTGTGATTAAAGACCACATGGAGGAATGCAGTTTCAAAGCAACAGCTTTTGCACAGAGAGAGTTAACTAAAGATAGAGCAATTGAAATTACTTCTATTGATTCTATGATGTATTCTTTTATTGCTTTGCTTCAGTGAAACAATTTTAAATCTGTAAACACTGATATGGGATGTAATACTTTCTGTTCTTCTAATGTTCAAGTAATCATATTTACAGGATTTGATGCATGAAGTTTCTTATATCTGTCCTCCCCATTTTAAGTGAGTTGATATACCAGTGGAAAACAAACAGAAGAGAAAATTCTGTGGATTTTTTAAGACTTACACAGTCAGATGGAGCATTCCCTTTTCATTATGTCAAATTACATCTTTAGTATTTCTATCTTTCCTGTTTCTTCTTAGAATGAAATTTTTAGCCCTGTTTCTCCCTTGCTCAGTTCAGCTGACACCCAAAGCTCCGTACTATATAGCTTTCCTGTTTAGAAATGCTCTAAAACATCCCGTGGTGGTGGTGGTTTGGGGGGCTGTGTTTTTTGGTTTGTTGGTTTGGGTTTTTTTGTCTGACAGAAATCTGTAAATTTACAAATCTTTCTCATGTTGTATAACGGAAGGCAGCTAAGACAGTGGCCTGCATGCTACTTGGATATGGTGGACAGAAGACAGGAACATTTACGGAAGTATTGAACTTTGAAGGTTGGCTCTGGCATACAGTGTAACTAGTAATCATTGTAACAATCACCCCAGTTTTTCTTTGTCAGATTGGTTAATAACAACCCGGGATTACATGGCCATGAGTTTAATGTCTAGGTCAGACTACCCAGAATGGTTAGAACTTTAATTCCCTTGCATTAATCCTTTTGATGTATGTCATGAAAGTATAGCCTGTAGCTGTCAAATTACATATGCACTGTGAGTGTAGTCTGTTTAAGTTCAGGACTTAGCAACATGTATTCCAATTCAATTTAGTTTTTATATCTCATCTTTCACACAGAAGGTCTGAAAATTCTCAAGAGTGAGAGACAGAATAATGAGATAATTCTTTACAGAACCATGTAAAGTGACTTGCATATAGATAGCAAGCAAGGCAGAGGTTGGACTTGAGTGAAAGAAGACAGCTGTAAATTAAAAGCAGTAGTAGTATAAATACAGAGCAATTCTGATAGAAGAGACTTGAAGGGTGTATGGAATAGGTTTGTGTTAATGTTAATTTCTTATAAGAGTCAACAGTAGAAGAATAAAGCTTCCTATGTATACAGTGTTGAAACTTTGTGCTAAATAAAGTTTTACATTGCAGGAATTTGTATTATCAGGATTGAACTGCACGCTTCTAAATTTGTTACTTATAGGAGAAATAATGTAAGGATGGAAAGGCAAAAATCTTACAATAGCATCTGCCTGATGACAAACAGAGTTCCTACTGAGGAGCTTTGAAGGGATAGCATGATTAAACTCTGAAGCAAGAAAAAAATCAAGGGAGTTTTAAGGGTCACTTTAGATAAAATTAATCCTGGACTGAGCCAGAGTCATAGTGACAATATGGAAATAGTGGTAAGCCTTCTGGCAGGGAAGGGGCAGGGGGGAAATAAAAATATAGGAGTTGTGCAAGATGACTATATATCTTGGATAGAATGTTTACTCCCAGATTGTTTCACGTGTGTTTCATCCAGGACATGGGATTTTTCCCATTTCTCCCAACCTGTAGTATCCAGCACTGCAAGAGGAGAGTTGAATTCCCCATCATGGAATTTTATCATGGTTTTGCTTTGTTAAAATGCAGTCTTTCCTGGTAAGGTCTGAGTCTTGTGATCTTTAGTGAAGCAGTAAAACCAAGTTCTTATCTGAAGAGAGCAGTAGCAGAATCAGGGAGAATATTCTATGTTTAAACTCCTCTAAAGCAAAAGACAATATTACTATAGCTTCACTTCCCGCACATTCACAAACTACCATAGTTGCACATGCCCAACTTATAATGTATACCAGATTTGAGTTGAAGACTGTAAATACATTTATGTTAGTTGCATAAAATTGATGGTCCAGGCTGAAACAAGCATAGACGTTCAGGAAAGAAATGTAGTTAAAAGCACAGAACCTTAAGCAGTAAAGAATGGACAAGATATAAAGCCTGAAAGAAGTAGAAAAAAGCTTCAAATATAGTTTGCTCTTTGAGGACAGCATCAAAGGCTGATTGTTGGAAAGGTTTGCGAAGGACAGACTTAAGTAATCAGTGCTGCCATGAAGATGGCTTAGGAGAAGCCCAGTATCAAAAAATAATAATAATAAAAAAAAAATAAAGGAATTGGCTCAAACCTGAGGGAGAAGGATTTGGGAAGAGAATATCATCTCCATTGAGCGTTCAGAGAAACAGTCATTAGGAAATGAAATGGTGATTATTTAGCCAAGAAGGGCATGCTGTAAGGAGAAGGAACAAGTAAAGAAAATGGGGAAAGAAATTTGGGATAGAGAAAATGGGATGAGCAGGATGATGTAATGGAGAGATCTGCAATAGCAGATGGAATGGAAAAGAACTATGTTCAAAATGAATTTAATTGTACCTCCACTTCATGGTTTTTGAGCACAGATGTGCTCATTCTAGAAGCAAAAACTAAAGTCTTCCTTCTTCAACCAACAGTGGTTTTAGAAGTAGACCAAGACTTCTCACAAGATACAATCTATCTATTGTGAGCAATTCTAACAGTTCAATGCTTAAAAATCAGTGAGAATAATGTGCTATGTCTTCAAAAGTTGATGGTGAATTTTAGGATTCTGCCATATTTTTTTTTTTTATTTGTAGTATGCACCACCTTAAAAAACTTATTTGGATGAGAGGAGTACAAATACAGTATGTCTATATTAAGGGAGTGCACATTTTTGCTTTTATGGAAAAGAGTATAGTCTCATTTTTATTTGCTCTGTCTATCAGCTGAAAATATAAAGACTCATCACAGCAGCAATACCATTTTTTATGGATCTGCACAAAGCTGCAAACCAAAATTCGACGTCTTGCACTGATCCTGTAAAACTGTTGTGTGACATCAGGCATGCTCCTGGTGATGCTCTGTTGGTGGCTCTTCTGGTTACTAACCTCTATTGACTACATGTAGGTTGCAGTCTGAGGTGTTTCTGTTGCTTGTGTTCCCTGAGACTAAGTCAATAACTGGTTTTAGATAATACATTGTTTGACATCTGCTTTTTATCATGTGGTTCGTGGTCAGAAGTACTTGGAAAAAAAAGGCATGGCAAAAAGATCAAGTTATCACGGTGGGAGAATACTTAATAAGGAAGGTATCAAGAATCAGTAAATTGATATCTTTGTTGAAGAGGAGAGGAGTTGTGCTCCAAAAATTACCAACTGGCTGGTTGGTCTTTGCTGGCCTTCACTCAGCTTCCGAAAAACTTGGTTTTAGAAGGTAACACCTCACTCTGATTTGCTGAGACATGAGCATCTGTGTACAGCTTTCTGCAAATTTTTTATATACACCTTAATATGCAGTGTAGTATGCTATAAAATTGAATTACCACAGAATTTGTTTTATTCCCAAAGTACCTTTTACATAAATGAGCTGGCTGGAAATCTTAGACTATTGTGCAGGTTTTTTTCCCAATGATGAATTTGTCATAGGACTACAATATAACTAGTTATTAAATATTGCTAATATATTATCTGCTAATAAAAAGGTCAAACTGTTTAACATCATTATGCTAAGAAACCACAATGACCCTTAGCATAAATCCTGACACAAATTATTATTGTTTACACAGACCTCCCAGCAGTCTACTAAATACAGTTTGCCATGCAAAGTTTTATAGCTGTATAGCTTGAGACAAACTATTCTTTTACATACAGCACTGGGCTGTAACTCAGATTATCAATGTAACTGCATAAGTAACTCCTGCTTTCTGCTTCTTTTTGTGATGTCATATGTGTTTTGAAAACAGAAAATAAATTTGAAATAGTATCCTCTCAGATTACCTGGGCAATCTTGCATCTTCTCTCTATCCTTTTTATCAATAACTTTCCCATAGTTGGTGTAAAATTGTAGCATGCTGAGAAAGGTTTTGGATCTACAAAATTTCATCACCTTTAAATGACATTAAATGGTTGAGATTAGCTGAACATATGCACTTTCTGCCCTATGGGGTAGTTAATAAAATATGGACTTAGCACACAGTCTAATATTGATTTCTCTGGGAAAGACTGGATTGATATTAGATAATGATGTTGCATATGGACAGCAAATGACTTAAAAGACCTCCT
The DNA here is from genome assembly GCF_000690535.1 of Cariama cristata. Lineage (NCBI taxonomy): Eukaryota > Metazoa > Chordata > Aves > Cariamiformes > Cariamidae > Cariama > Cariama cristata. Next base: position 19,230 of record NW_009619108.1, on the reverse strand, counting down.
CGGCTTTTCGATACTCACACTGCACTTTTCAGCATGTTCTGCAAATATATCTGAACATTTCCTATCAAACCAAAATGACTGCACCTGCTACTTGTCAGAAAGTTAGTCAGCTTTGTCTTGGTGTCTCAGTGAAATGCTTTAGATCAGTTTTTACAATTTAGAGGCTTGGTTAGAGAAAGTGGTGGCATACCTTCTGATATTCAAACAAGGAAGTCCTCTAATATACCTCAAAATAACAGTGTCTTGACTTTGTTTTCTTCTGGAATGAGAGTTAAAGAATGCTTGGGTCATCCTCTGGGGAATTCAAAACCCTAACTTTCTGTTCCCTTGCATTGCTAGCCCAGAATCTGAGCTGTACCGCTACAAAAACATGAATGTAGTTCAGGAAAGTGTCAAGGAATGCCTAAACTTTGGTTAATGTTAGGGTTGGGAAAGGGAGGGCAGAAGAGCTATGTCAACTACCGAGTGTTGTGGGTCAGTTCTTCAGTATCCATTGATACTAAACTCATCTTAAGCTCTTTTGTACATTAAACCACAGATATAGTCAAAGGACTAACTTATAAACAATTTACCTTTGTTAATACTGTCTCTTCATTGAGATTTTAAGTATGGTGTATGGAAAAAAGGTCTATATAACTGAGAAGAGTATGGTTTCTCCTATTTTTTGAGCCTCATAGGTTTGCAGTAAGCCTCAACCAGTATTAGGGTAAAGCGGTCATATAAAAAAAGCCTAGCAGTAGTAACAGGATGGAAATGTAAGCAAGAGGTTGGAGATTTGCTCGGTGGCATGTGGGATATAGAGGACTACAGTTAAGACTGGAATGAAAATTGGTGTCAGGGGTAGTAAAAGAATTTTGTAAATAGTGGGCTGAATATCTTCCCTCAGTGAAGCCTCAAAAATATCCTTAGGAAGAAGCTACCATAGATCAGTCTGAAACTATGGGCCTGATCCAGCAATAATTGAAAGGGGATACTAGTGCCATACAGCAGTTAGACTAGATAATAGGAATTGTCCCTTCTGGCTTCAAAATATGACTACTCATTTCTCAAAGGATCTGCTTCATAAGCTGAAGAACTCTAGTAATTTTTTTTTCATTATCTTGTAGATAGCCATGTTTGGAGTCTTCTGATCTCAAATTATTAAAAAACTGAAAAGATTTGCAAAATGCCAAATCAAAACACCTAAAAATGAAACAAAACTTAATTCCAGGCCTTTTTTCATGGTCGGGAAACCACTGTGAAAAAAGAAGTTAAAAAAAAAAAGGTAAGAGCTACATTTCTCATCTGGAAAAAATCATTCTAGTACAACCGCAGTTTTTCTTGCTGTTATTGTAGTAGTAACCTCATCTGACTTTTTTTCCCACTATAGTTGCATTGACCATATATTTATCAGAGATCTGCAATGCACAAAGTAATCTGGGGTTTCCTTGCCCAAACTCAGATGTAGTAGAGCCTCCAGATAATATTTGTATGTATTGGAGCTTTGCGGAACCTTACCTACAAGAAGCAGGAGGCATTTGCTTACCTTCTCAAACGTGAGTTACCTTCACAATTTTTCCTCAAAATTGAATTCAGTACATATTTTCTCTCTTTTTTTTTTTTTTTTCCCCCGCACTAATTTCCCTTAAAGACTCAAGGCTTAAATGACTGTTCATTAATTTTGTTGCTTTATACATGAAGACTGAGGTTTTCTGAATATGATAAACCTACAGATAAAAAGCTGACATATTGGAATTGCTTTAAAGGTTGACAGAAGCCTACAGGTGGTCACTTGGTCCATGGAATATAACTTTTTGAATGCAGAAGACCACCTTGTACATTAGGATAAACAACCACATGCATTTCCAGCTGCATTCATCTATATGGTGACAGAAGTTTGAACATTTTCATATTTCTTTCAGGAAAGTGAGTTCTTTACTACATCTTTATAATAATCTGGAGTGTCTTTTCAGAGATTGAGATGGGTTTTTTTTAAAAAAATAAATTGATTTTATTTTCCTTTCATAATTAAAAACTAATATAAACTATGCCACAAGGGATAAGTTAAAGAATCCACTCAGGAATATATTCACTCATAAGGAATAGTTGTGACAAACATTTCTTTTCACTAAGGGTTTTAATGTAGTAAGCCTTGAAGCTTTGGAAATGGTTCCATACTCTAGGAGGCATGTGCTAGTATTGTCCTGGTTTGAACAACCTGAACTGCAAGTATCTCCTGCTCAGGAAACTCAACCCTTCTATTACTTGCAGCATTGGGCTGCACAAACCACACAATTCCTTACCCTACTGAAGTGTCAAGAGGAAATCTAATGGGCTGTGACTACCAAAAGGGAAGCTTGGGCAGGATGCTATGATTACCACTAATATTCTGGAAAAGACACTTTGGGATCTTTGACCTTATGTGATTAAAGGTCTCTCTTTAGTATCTACCTCATCGTAGAACACCTCTGGTGCTTAATAACATGCTGGTGCTTTGGTTCAGTACCAACTCCAAGGGAAGAGTGCCACCTACTGAACTACTGATTTTGTTTCCTGCAACATCTGTATTCGCCAGTTTCTCACCCAAAATAGCGATCAAATCCTGTCTTGCTTATTGTAAGCTATGTGTGAGGATCAAGGCCTTTACATGACATGGCCATATATAATGTTGTAAATCTGGATGAGATTACTGCAACGTGGCACTTGCTAACAGTTTTGTTGTGTTTTTTTTCATTGTGGTCATCGGAACTTGTATTTTAATATGGTAATTATAAGATACTGCAATAAAAGTGAAGTTAACAGCAGCCCACATAGCATTACTATTATCTGACCCTGATTTGAACTCTTCACTGCTATAAGTGCTAAAATACACTGCTAATGATTTCTTTGGAAATACGCTAATAATTGATGTGATATTTCAGTCATAGTCTCATAAAAATTAGAAATGTCTTTAAAAAGAATTAAGCCAATAAGACTCCTCATGCTTCCCACTAGACGCTCAAGTGCATTTCATCAAAGTTTCTCATGCAAAAAATTTCAATTTATCCTTCCATAAATATGGACGAAATAAAGTATATATTTATCCCATAAACTCTTCTATTCATTCCAGCATGACTGAAATTGCAGATCTCTCTACAGTTTTTCCTTCTAAAATCTTTCTTTTGGCAAAGCAGAGGGAAAAAATTCCATCTTTAGACACGTGCATGTTCATTTCCAAAGGAAAAGAGGGCAACTTCAGTTTTGTACAAAAACTGAATCTCACAGAATGAGTATTTTGGGTGCCTTTCAGATAGAACTTCAAACTTTTGTTCAAAGTCAGTCATTTGGCTTCTCATGGATCATTTGGATTAGAGGATGACTACAGTGACTTCATGGAACTAACCCAAGTATCTCCAGAGCATAAGGCTTTATGTTTTACAGTCCTCTGCTAAAAAAAGAGAGATACTGAAATAAAAATTAAAATAGGAGCAATGAGAGTCTTTCTGATTGGCAAAAATACTTTGAGAATTCTTTAAAAGTATTTGCTTAGATTTGCACTACAGTCCTTTTGTGACCTTGTATAAACAAGCTTCTGCATCTGACATCCTGAGGTCTTTCCTTTAGGCAGCTGCTGGACCATTTGTAAAATTAAGATTGTTCATAGTTCTTGTCACACTTCAGCAAAATCTTCTGCAGACACTCTCTCAAAATTTGACAGAAAATAAGATAAGGGGCATGAAAAAGGGTGGGGGAAGAACATATAGAAAAAACAATTGCAGAAGCAGCAAATCTACATTCTGCTTTTTTTTTTTTTTACATTGGCAGGGTTTAACTGTTGCTGCACAAAGTAGGCAGTGCTGCTCTATGCATCCAGCCTGACAGGAGGTTATATCCAAGCAAAATCAGCAAGATCTTATGTCACAATTTAGATACCTCTGTGGTCTAGCAATACTGAGAACTCTTACCCAGAAAATTCTCACTACTTCAGTAGTTATATGTTCCTTTTTATGGTGCAGTGTATTTTTAAAAGCCATCATAGTTTGCAATTGGTGTACTTGAAGTAGAGCTAAAAGTTATTCTAGGTGGCAAGTGGTTCTAGATATTCCACACATTGGACAAAGTAGGTTATGACTCAGCCTTAACAGAATCTGCCCATGTTTCTTTACCTTATTTTTGCACTCATTTAAAGGAATTAACTCATGGTGTTCCTCCCAAGCAATCAGAGCCACTGCCATAGCTCTGTACTTTGAGGAGGGTGCAGAGGAGACCATGGTGCAATTAGCCAATATGCTCACCCTGAACTTGAGAGTCCTGGATAAATAGCGATTTAGGTTCTATTCTAGCCTTGTTTTTAGCTTAACTACATCAGCACTGCTTCAGGCGTCCTGAACTGGTTATTTTATTTTGGGAAAAGGGAAGCTGATACAACCACTTTTATTTTGTGATGAAGCAGAAAATTCAGTAAAATCAAGCTGTTATAATGTGCTTTTTATGCCTTTTTCTTTGTCCTCCTTCATAGTTTCCATTCTTGGGTTCTCTTCAGGTGAGTTCTCCCACTCATGAAAGCTGACAGGTTTCAAAGGATGCTCAAATACCTGGTTCTGATGAGATCATTACCTTTTCTGGCAGACAATGGCTTGAAATGCACCAAATCTTAGCTGTCTTCTGTAGGGATCAAGGGCTCAATTCTAGAAAACATTAAGGCATCCAAACACTTGTGACTGCAGTGAGATTACTCATGGGCTTAATGTGCTTAGTACCTGGCTGATTCATGCTTTAATAGGAGGCTCTTTGTGCTGTAGAGGAAATTAATAAGAGCCTTGACCCTATTGCTTGTTAGGTGAAGTTCACTAGTAACACTCTTATCCCCAGTCTGTATTTAGGGGATGATTCTATTTATAGAAAAAATTCACTGATTATGGGGGAAAAAATTATGCACATTTTGTTTTATTTCCGTGTATTGTTTATTTGGAGATTTATCTTTTCTGATTATCATAAATATGTACGTTTCTAGAAGTGCTTTTGTATGTCGTGCTTCTTACTCTATGCAAGAACAAACTGATCCTTTATTCTTTTAGCAGCAAATTGTTGCTGAGTATAGATGGTGCAGAGCATAGAGTTTCATGTGTTTTCTTTGTTTCTTTGCAGAAAAATGAAGTGACAGGTGCTTAGCCTCATTTTTCATGCTAGCTTTGCCATGCCATTTTCACCAATAATGAAGGCAGCTGCCAGAGCTTGAGGAAATCAGGCGAAAAATTCAGCTGGCAGGTAGACCCAGTCACTTTAAGAAATGTAATCTTATGTTAGCAGATGGTAATTAAAAGGCAGAAGAAATAAAATTTTGTCTCAGTTTTCTGCACTGTTACATCAATTAAATCTGCAACAGAAATGCAAGCAGAAAATATAATTTATTTTCATGTGGCTACACAGTATGATTGTATGCAAATCTAATGATTTGTTTTGCAAAGACGATTGCAATTCTTTAAACCTAGGTAGAATAACTGATCATTTCAAGAGAGTATGTGTATGCAGTAAATCTTCAGTCTTCAATATGCCTAATGCAATGAAAAGCATCTCCTCCTTGTTTTCTATTCATTGTTAAACCTCAAATTGGGTTCTGCTGTCTTATGTGTTTCCAGCTTTCAGCAACACCAGTTTTAATCCTAACAGTTCAGTAAATCTCAGTGTGGAGAACTAATCTAGCTCAGGCCTCAGCAGGGGTGCATCCTGTTAAAAGAGAATATCCAGAAAGTGCAAGATTGAACCTGGTAAGAGTTGTTATGATCTTGCAGGAAAATGATGTTTCAAGTCCGACAAGATTCCTAAGGAATTTCTGTTGTTCCTAGTTCTACTTGCAGATGTCTAGCTTTGAGGATAGAGCCTTATCATTCCTCATATGTTATTTCTTAAGGTTGCTAGGATCATGAACAACATGTGCAAATCAGTTGGAAGCATTGAAATAATTACAGAATTAAAGCTCGTTATGGTGGTGGTGAAACTGAAATACTGGTGTAGCTATGTCATTGTTTCCATAGCTAGCTTTGATTTGCAGGGGTTTTGTGACTCGTGCATAAATATTCACCCAATTTTATAAAAGTTCACCCAATTTTGAATGTTATGGTATAGTGAAACTCGAATGATATTTTACTAAATGCAGTTAGTCATTTTTAAAAGACATGGGGTTGTTTAGTTTAAAATTGACCGAATGACTAGATGTTTATGTTGTATTTCTGTAACTCCAAGCCACGTTTGTCTGCGATGCTGAAACCACACATCCTTTCTTATGTTTCTTGCACAAAGTCTGCGTTAAAGACAATGAGAAATAATTGAGATATGTTGCTTAAAAATGCAGTTTGCAGTTCTTCTGTCCCGTTGACTGGTTGTTGATGCCTCTAAGCACAATGGAAATTTATTGCTGTAGCTGCCAGTCTACTGAGACTGGTGTAGCAAGCAACATTTTTTTTAAAATAGTTTTTCTCAAGTGTTCAGTTGAGCAGAAATGCAAACACACTCCTTAAAGCTACAGTGATCAAAAGCATCGCTTCAGATCAACTAGTTAACTCTAGTTGAGTCTGGTGA
>NW_009619108.1:0-12662 GCF_000690535.1 Cariama cristata | reverse complement strand
TTCCTGCTTGTGTAAATATATAAAAATAGATTATCATATGAAGATGCAGGATTTTTTAAGTTCTTATGAGTAACCATGAGTATTAGTTTTGAATCTGAGTTCACATTTATTTCACATTTGCCCATGGAGTATCTCCAAACTATTGTATTTAAGAAAATACGTGGTATTTCAGTGAGGGATTTCACTTAAGCAACTCTACTTGAGAGTGGGGGGGGGGGAGGTCGGAGGTCGGCCATGTAATTTATTGGGAGACTACCGTACCTCTCTTGCCAGGCGCAAATTTTCATGAGTGGGATGACCAATCATAAGAAGTGGATGGGCATCAGACTTTTCATTAATGCAGCATAGCACAGAGAAACCCACAGGAACAGGATAGCATAGAAAGCAAATGTAGGGTCGCAGGTTCTGATCCAGGTTAGACTGATGATAACTGGAAACACTTTTATCTCCTAGTGTGATCTCTGACATTGAGTATTGCTCTGTTTTTTATTCCAGGTCACAAAATTTGCCTCATGGTCACTGAGGAGGAGCACCGATATCCACAGGTGCAGCCTGGAGGCAGTGGCAGAAGGGAAGCAAAGACTGAAATTTCTGTTCCCCCCACAGGGAACTAAACAGGCAGGGTGAGTAAGAAGTGAACTTCAGTTTCTCTGGGGCCCGACTGTTGACTTTTCTAGTCACATCAGGTAACAAATCACTTGCTACATCATTGAAGGAGTTGCAGTTGTGGGCAAGCAGAAGGCAGAGCAGTGGAGTTTGACGGTATCTGAAAAGCTTGTTTGTGGTGTCTGGACAGCAGTGGCTAGCTGAGCCTGCGGCTCGGCATGTCCTCCACAACTCTCAACATGTTTTCTTTGCTCTTGCCACCATCCTAACCCATGATGCTCTTGGTACTCTATTCCTTGAGCTCTTGTTCCCCCAAGACTAATACTTTTGCCATGTGGCATGGTACTCTGAAACATATGTTTGCATCCACAGAGACCACCAATATGTTTTCCCTAGATATCTAGGCAAGGACTGATTCCTGGACTTGGTTGAAAGGTTAGGGTATTTAACCCATCCTCCCAAATACCATCTTTTAACTTCCTAGTTTTTTTTATGTTTGCCTCACCACATTATTGAGTCTTAACATTTTTGAGTATCGGAGATAACAAAGGAACAAATAAATAAAGGAGATAGCAAGGTAAAAGTGCAAGTGTGAGAACCTTTCTGTGCCTGCTCTTTGTTAAATGGAGGTGCACTTGATAATGTTGCTTAGTATTTCCCCTTTTTTCAGCAGCCTTATCGTTGTAGTTTGGCATCAAGTAAGGTACTTCACCACTGTTAAGCCTTTTTCTTTCTCTAGAGACTGATATTTAACCTCTAAGTTGTTCAGCCACAGGTTTTAGATCTGGAAGCTGGGTTTGTATTTGGCTTTGCCACACACAGCAAGTTTGTAGCAGACTATGAATTCCTGGGGTAGCTGAGCATGGTCTTTATTGTCTGAGAAGCCAGTACTGCTGCTTTTGAAATGTTATCTGTGTCTTCTGGGAAAGGACCTTTTTATATACCCCAAAGGATAAAAACCTTTCAGCTAAGGCCTTCCAAAAAATGAATACTGTATTCCTCCTGCTGGGACTTTGTGTTGAATAAGGAAATAGACGTTTCATTTAGTTTCTCCTCTCACACAGAAATCAATGAAGAAGGTAATATAAAGTCAAGATATTGAAAATGTGCAAGGCAAATTCAATGCAGTTACACTGGGCATTCTTTAAAATACTTAAATGCCATTAAGAATTTTGTGACCTTAGTCTTAATGTGCCCCATTTGGGGCACTTTGAGGGGCCTGATAGTCTTAAAATGCTAAACAGCCTTTCTCAACAAACTGGGGGATCTGGGTGTGTTGCATTCTTCACAGAAATCACTGATAAATAAGTAAATATTGGCTTCAGCATTTATGCTGTGTCTCTTGCGAATCTTCTAAGCAGTTTCCTCTTCCCTTTTCAGAATTAAGACAGAAATGTTGGGAATGGTTGGGAAAATGGCAGGGGTGTTGGGTCTAGGAAATGCTATGGTTCGAAAATGAAATCAGAGGAGTTAAGTAAGCTCTTAAAGAGGGAGGTGAAGTGGGAGAATAAAAAAATAGTTTGGATTCAGTTTGACATTTTCTTTTATAATACTTGCCCTCAGTCAGCTCATGCAGCGATAGCAATTTCTCAGCACAACGTCAAGTACATAAAGAAATGTGACAGCTTTCCCCGCTAACCTAGGCTGCCTGCTAGAAATTATCATTCATTATCACTATTATTATAACTAACCAACTCCAAGTCTGATCCCACTCCAGTGGCACAGAAATGGCAAAATTCCCAGTCACATCAACAGTATAGGCTCAAGCCTGAAGCTCTCTTATTTAAAGAAATGCAGTGGTGATTAGTGACCGTAGTTCTGTTATTGTACCTGGGGTTTATGTTCTGGTTTTTAATGGAGTTTGTTAGATGAGGAGCTGTAAAATAGTAGCTACTATGAGAAAAATAGTTTAATGTGATTTTGGAGTTTTGATATAATATGTTACCAGATGTAGCCACTCAATCAGTAAAACAGCTTTTCTTGGACAGCATTCTGCTCCAGTGGATAAACTTCCATAACTACCCTGCCACCACAATTAAAAAATATCCAGACTCCTTCCTTCTAGTTTGTTCAAGCTGATGAGAAACTGATAAGATGCAGTTTCAGTGCCTGTGACATGTTGTTATCTCTTGGCAATGTTCAAATGCAGAATATTTCAAAACCAAATCTGTAAATCTGCACATTACTTTAAGGAAATGTGTCAACAAAACGCTGTCAGCTCCTTGCCTCTTGACAAGCTGTACAGGTTTCAGACTACTCCAAACTGTAGCTTGTCCATCAAAACAGCAGATGTTCTTTTTGGCACTATTGGTAGTGCAGTTAGGTTGGTTGGTGGCTTTTTTAAAAGGCAGGAAAGAGATTCTGATTGTAACTGAGGCCTAAGATCTGGTTTTAATGGAGTAGAGATGAGCAAGTGAAGCTTCTTTCTGATATATCTGGCAATGAGAAGAATGAAGCCCTGAAGACTTTCACGCTTTGCTCATTTGATTTCAGATAGGGATGGGGTGTCCTGAATGACAAGAATGGCTAATTGGAAGCTACTTCCCTCAGCTTTAGAGAAGGAAACAAATGCTTAGAGCCCTTGTTCAGACTACAAAATGTCACATGATTGTGTCTTGTGAAAGTGTCTTGATGATTGTGACTGCTGTCATTGTAGTATGTAATTTTCTACTGTTTCAAGAGGCACAGCACTGAAATAGCACCCATCTTCCAGTCTGAGAAAATTCTCTGCTTGCGAGGTACTTCTGGTTGCTATTATCTCCACTTCTTGTGAATTGGCTTGGCTGGGGAGGTTCAGCTGTTTCTAGTTTTCATTGAAAGGGACTATAATACACAGATTCAGCAGGTTCAAAGTTTTACATGCCAGCTTAATAGATTGTTAGAACGAAGCATCTTGTCATGAGTTGAGAGATGGCAGGGTGCCTTTCTCAGTTAACTCTGCAGATTTATGTGTTTTGCATGCACCCTGATGCTGCACTTACCAACTGCCTTTTTGGGCCTATAAGTTGCTTTTACTCCCTATAAGGCCACTGTGCGTATGCTTATCAAACAACACAAAACTAAAGGCTATTTGTAGCCTACCAACTAAAGGTTTGATCATTTCCATCATATGGATTCTTAAGTTCTGCAAAATTTAAATGAGTTGAAACACCTTTGAACAGTTACACTTTCAAGTATACTTATTTAGAATGTATGTGCTTTGACTCTATCTTCTGTTTGTAAATTAAATCTGATTTCCTTACATTCTGTAATAGCTTGCTGTTTTATTTTTCCTGGCACAAAAGCTCTTTCCGTTCACCCTTCAGTTAGTTAAAGGTAGAAGTCTCTCCCTGAGAGAGAGATTAGTTTTTCTCACTGGAATTTCATACTGCAGGATGACAGTCTTCTCTGGCACACAGTAAGCTCACCACCATCCACAGTATACATGAAATCATAATCAAAGACAGATGCCTTTGCCTGTTATAAATGATCAGTGCTGCTTGCATAGACCAGGAAAAATCCTTGTTTAGACTGGTCTTACTTTCTTTCTTGGACCTCTGTATTTCCCTTGGCCTTCCCTTTTTTCATCTTTTCTCTGTCTCTAATTCTAGATATTTGCCTAAGGAAATAAAAGGAATGGGGAAAGTAGATCTTGGCACTCTCTGAATTCTCAGTGGATTACCCTGTGGAGTGAAATTAAATACACATGACATATAAAAGGGAATGGCTTTTTAATTTATAGCAAAAATCCCAGTTCACAATAAATCTGTTCTTTCCTGTTTGTTCATGTGCATGATGAGAACGTGTCATATGCTTCTGTGAAGCTGATATAAAAGTTCTTTGTTCTGTGTAGGATTAATTTTTTTGAATTGGTGAAATGTTATATGTAAATATCAAATAGCAATTGTGGATACACTTTTAAATTGGTGGTCAAATTCACTTGCTTTTCAGCAAAACCCAGTACAGTACTGTCTATGTTAACAGCTTCTTGTAAAGGCATGGTCCTTACAACTACAAACTGTCCTCAAGTAGTGGTGAGATTTCTGAGGTATGAGGACTCAGAAGAGAGACTCTTTTGGGATAGTGTTTTCAGATCTCTTTGTGGAAAAAGTCTGCTCTAGAGGTACATACCATTATGAATTTTTATCCCCAGACAGTGCACAAAACACTTCTTTTCTGAGTTTTAGATAAGCTTTTCAGCTGCAGTCACCACCCTAACAAAATGCTTTATTTAAATTTTCTGCACTGGTCCTGACTTAGCAGTGTGCGTGAATGTTTTGCTGTAGTGTTTTGTATTGTAGGCTTGTAAATTCTTGAGCCATTTTCTTTTTCAGGAATGTATAGTGTAATGAGGCCAGGATTGCGAAAAGAGCATTGCAGGACTAACAGGTTGCTGCTACACAACCAACATTAAGAGTTCTAATCCTTCAAAAATCTAAGCACTGTTGGGCTTGATTTCTTGCTATGTCCCGTGTTCTTACAAGAGTTTGGCAAAGGCCTGCCATTAAGAAACGAGAACATCACTTTGCATTGCAAGGAGGGTCAAGCAATGTGCTTGGGGTATCAATTTTACTCTGTTAGATTATTTTGCTGCAGAAAGATGTTTGCAAAGTGCACTGTGGTCTGATTCCAATAAGACTGAATTTGCTAGCACAGCAAATTATGTTCATTCTTACACCATTCATCAGCAAGACCTTCTAATGCAGAAAGTAACTTAAAAAAAATCTGACTAAGAAGAGCCGTCATGATAGAACAGAATGATTTTGTTTTTAAAATCCCAATGGTTTACCATAAAAACCACCACTGTCAATGGTTTGACAAAATTCTGGGCTGGTCCCCTTCTAAGAGAACCGACATTTTCTCCCCAAAGGTCAGCTTTGCTTGTGATAAAGTGGGGGTTGAGAAGCTTTTTTTGTTGTTGTTTCCTCTTTTTTTCCCTTTCTTTTAAAGCATATGAGCCAATTCCAGTGTTAACTGCTAAAACTCTTCTCTTACCATGGTAAAAAAGAAATTGCTATGGTTGCTTGCCCATCAGTATTTATCGTTATCTCCTTTACCAAATGTTTTCTTCCTCTGCACGAGACCATAAATACATTATGGGGCAAAGGAAGGTATGATCAATTTGCCTTTGACACATAGACTCTCAAGCTTATTGACATTAGTCACATTAATTAATCATTTTATAGACCACAGGTTTTCTTAGCAGAAGCATCGTCTGATTCAAGCAATTAATCCACTCATCTGAAAAAAACACCCCCTCCTGGCATTAAGGGAACTTATTGATACCTTTTGCCACAAAAAACATGCCAGATAGGTCAGATGCAGTTAAACTGGCACTTAGATTTCTGTGCATGGCAGTCAGGCATTGTCTGTCATAATTTTGTTCTGTTCTCCCCCTCTCTGGGAATCATTTAAAAATATAATAATCAAATCTAATGAACTGAAATCCCTCACCTTCAACTGCCTTGGTAATATTTTTTTTTTTCCTTTCTGCAGTGAGGAGGATCTGACTGTATTCAGCCACTTATATTTTCCTCTCATTGAATATACAGATGGGAGCCATGCAGGGCACATGCAAGGAAAAGCACAAATCAGTCTATGTTTGCAGACTAGCTCTATCTTTGGTAGCATGTTCAACTTTGACACTGTTCTCTGATATGGTTCTAGGGAATGAGAACCTTATGGAGCAAGCTATATGCTCAAACTGTCACTGAAATTCCTGCCCTATCTGGAATGCCACAGAGTCTTTTTGAAGCCTTTGTGTTAGAAAGCAGCATGTTTCCTGATAGCTGATGCTCTGTGTTTTGGATAAAGTCATGGCAGAAATGTCACACTGAAAAATTGCCCAATGGATATTTACACCCATTTAATCATCCATTGGAGAAGTGAGGCACATATCACTGATGATATGAATGCTGTGTGTTGATTTTGCAACTCTACTGGATGTAGCTTACTCATACATCTAGGTTAATAAAACCAAAACATAAACTGTGCTCTATTCTCTGGAAGATGTTTCCTTTTTCCCCCCTCCTTCCCTTTTCATTTCTTTCCACACTGTTGTTTGATTTCTCTGCCTCTGATAAAATGACAAGTTAGAATGGAAGCCAGTTAAATCACTTTATTAGGGAATGCTGAATCACACTGTCTTTGGGTCTCAGTTACAAACAGAAGCATCTTGTCCAGAAGCGTGAATCTCACTAAAATTTTGCATAAAATCTATTCAGTTAAAACAATGTGACCTATTATGTTTGTTCTTGTAGATGCAGTAAACTCAGCTGGTAAACATTTTAGGACAAATCATGCAGCTACTAGATTAAGGTAAATTGCTAAAGGAAGTTTTACTATAGTTTATGCGTTTGTGATCGACTAGCACAAGCTGCACTGCTGTAAGCCATCTGTGAACACAGCCTGCTCTTCCAGCCTTTTTTGATGGTCTCTTCCATCAAACCCAGGCAATATAACAGTATCCTTTGTGGTGCACTCTGTGCGTAAGTAAGACTGTTGCCACTGAAGCAGTCCATTAGACTGATTTTGTGAGCACACAAAAGATGTAAGCACTTACTTTCTAGTTACTAATTGTATATTTGACGCAATGCACTATGTTTGCAATCCTTTCAGCTAATGTCACTTGAAACTAAGTCTAATCCCTCCTTTCCCTCACCCAACACAGAATAAAACTAAAACCTATGCAACTGTGATTTCATCTTAATATATGTTACAACATTGAGAAGCCTGGCTTAATGTTGCTAATCAGTAGCCAGTTTGTCTGCATAGCAACAGTAAGTGAAGAAAAATAATTCACTGTTTGTGCACAGGAGTGCAATCCTGAGGATTTTGGTAGGGATACTGTAAATAAAAAGCTCATTACAAAACTAACCTTTTATGACATATTTAAGAACATTTCATTCTCAAGCATGAGTTAAGTCAGCCTCTAGTAATTCATCAAAGCTAGGATGTCCAGGACTATGTAAGCCTGGTTTCGTTTCTATAATGTGTGCAAGTCCACATCACAAAGGCAATTTGAAGAAATTGGGTTTGGGGGCAAGCAAGAGTCGATAGATCAGTGCAGAGGAGACCTTCAGCTCTATTTTCTGAGTGGTGTTTGTGTGTATTCGTATGAATGTGTGTATCTATGCTTCAGAGGCAGGCATGGCTAAATGGGAATGACCAAGAGCAGGGACAAAGACAATACCAGGTTGGAGAGGAACAAAGATGGAAGGCAACATGGGATGGATCGGAAGCAAAAAGACTCATAACTGGATCTGGACCAGCCTTCTTTTGTAGTTTACTGGGGGAACGAACTCTCTCCAGCACAACTCATTTTACAAAATCTGTCTTTCTTTTTGGAAGTCTGCTTCTGTCATCCATTTTAGGTATTAAAATGGCCTTTCTTAGTTGTTCCTCATCTTGGCAGTTTTCAGTGGGGCTGCCAGGGAAGCCAAACTCCTCTTCCTTAGTCTTCAAAAGCATAATCAGGGAGCTAAGAGGCCAGGATTAGTCTTGCTAATAACTGTGTACAAGAGAACTCCTTTGGGGATTTCTGTTTTTCTAACTATTTGCTCTAAAGAATTATGAGTTTCTGTTCTCCCTTAGTGAGACAGTGGGAGTTTGCCTCTTCCTCCAGTGTGTTGTGGAAAGCAGGAGAAATTACCCAATCGATCTGCTCTTTGGCATTCTGAAAGACCTTTTTTTCACTATTTTGGCAGTTGCAATTTTTTGCTTTCCAAAGGCACTACTGAGACACCCACCATCCCCTGAGGAACTGTGGTCAGCACTATCTGTTTCCTCCAGGGATTAACAACAGGGATGGTAGCTCTGTCAAATTAATGTGGGTTAAGGTCACCATCCCTTGGGCCAGATGGCTGGCTTGCCTTGGAGAAAGGGGTGAGGTTCTCTAGGTAAACAAAAATCTCCATGTGATAGCTTACGTTTGTACGTATTCAGAATTCTTATTTCAAGTTGCTTTAGGCTGTGTGAGAACATGTCTCAACATATCTTTGTCTGCTAGTACACTGGAAGATGAGCAGACACTTGAACAGGTCCAGAATTTCCACCCGGAGATGGGAAGCTGCACACTAGCCCATCATGCAGCACGTTAGCCTCTGTCAAAACCAGATGAATGGATTCAGGCTGATCAATGACTTCGTGCTGGCTGCAGTCACTGATTACTCTGAGACTATTCATAAATTATGGTTTAAACAGTAACCTTTTTCAAGAGCTTGAAACAATTAGGTGCATAGATCAAAACAATGCACTGCCGTGGTAGTTTTACATTCCGTGTCTTGAGTATACGATATTTAGTCTTTGCTGGTGGAAGCCTCCATCTGTGCAAACATTATAACTGATACCATTCTGAAAGAGATTTGATGAGTGGCAGAAGAGAAATAAGTTATTAAATTAATGATTTGGTTGCACATATGGACATGTAATCCCTGGCCAGATGCATTCAGACTTTTTTTTTTTATATAAGCAGCATGGTAGGTCTTTAGATATCCAGTTACAGGCCTTCACAATAAAGTTAATATTGCCAAGACCCCATTTTGAAGGTCTTTTTTGTTTGGTTTTGGGGGTTTTTTTTGGCAGGGTTTTGTGTGTGCACAGCATCCCTCTCCTCTTGTGTCTCCATTTTTGCCTTTTCAGTTCAGTAACGATCACTTCAGCACAGGCCCTTTGGATTGCTTTTATCAAAGCATTCAAAGAGATCAAAGAGAAAGTAAGACTCAGCTGGTGGCCTTTCCCTTTAAAGCAGTGGCTTTTAGGCTATGTCTATGCTACAGATGTTTGCTGGCAGGGCTATGTCAAGCCAGGTTTGATAAGGAGTTTGATCCCTGTCAGGCAGATTTGTGTAAGGAGAAGCCCTCAGAGCAGATGCAATTTTTCTGGCTATGCTATGTGTACATGCTTGGCAGGAGTGAGCAATAAATGGACCCGAATATGCTCAGTGGTGCAAGTGCAGTTTTGTCAGCTTAAAAGGTATTTGCACATAGGAGACCTTGACCCTCCTACTGCAGTGGCATTGACCTTCCCGCAGTGCATCACTAGCACAACCTCAGCCCACGCTTAGAAATTTTCACCAATGTAGCTGTGCTGCACAGGAACCAAAGCAACTGAGCCTAAAACTGATATAGCTCTATTGGCAAAGATCCTGAAAGAAATGTGTAAAATAACTCTCTGGTGTTGAATTATCTTCTGTTTTAGCAACTGGTTTAGCCTATACTGGCACAGAAACTCTTGCTCAGACAGGCTTTTTTTTTTTCAGCTGGAATGCATTTATCGTCTATAGTTTATTTCTATCTCATTTGCTGGAAAATCTTTATATAAAAGCAAGACGTTAGTTCTCCCCCATAGTCAGGTTTTTAGTCAGTAGAAATCCTGCTGTGAAGGTCAAGATGGACCTCTAAAATGTGACTGACCTTGGAGGCCTTTCCATTTTTGGTGGAAATGCAGTGCTTCAGTGTTTGCCAGAATGGATCATAGTTCCACTCTTGTAAGGAATGTCTCCTCTTGGTAATGACTTGAGCATGTCAGTAATTTAGGCACTTAAGAAAAGGAGAATTCCTTTCATTTTCAGGATGTTGTTTGTAGTGACAAGGAGATGCATTTTGGGGAAAGCAACCTCCAGCTTAAATCCTAAAACACTGAAATGGAATTGTGGGCTGCTGAGGCTGTGTTTCACAGTGGTACTGGTCAGGATGTACATCTGTGGCTAGAACTGATATCAGAACTGCACCTTCTGGAACAGAAAAAGAAACAGCTCTAATGTTTGCAATGGGAGCTGCTCTAGGCTTGGTTATTTTAAATGAAATTTAAGGCATGATATCGTTCTCTCCTGCCACAATCTAGACTAAATTAGTTTCCTTTAAGTTTATTTATTACTGTGTTTTTTCTTGTATAGGCGCTAAGGATGGTCCAGAATGTTGATTACATGCTAACTTGAATGCGTATTACTGAACTCCACTACTGTGAAATCAGGTAAGTGCTATTTAAGCACAAGGTTTGTTTGTTTGTGATTTTTGATAAGAGAACTTACCTTTACTGAAAAACAAGCATTTACAAGTGCTATTGCCTAATGTCTGCATCTATTTGAATGAATCTGGAATTTACCCCTTTCCTGGACTTTTTTTTTTTTGCTTCTTTTTTACCTAAGGTTTTAAGGTTTACAATGTTGCTAGGTTTACTGGACTTCCAGTAAAGGATTTTTAAAATAATTTGAAGGTGAGGGGTGTTTCTCATGTTATATAGTTGTTTTTTTTTTTAAAGTATGATCTTCAAGCCTGCTTTTGCAACAACCTACTCACTTGGGAGACTGATCCAAAGCTCTCTCAAATCAATGAAAAACCTCCAGCAGGATTCATGAGCTTTGGCTAAGGCCTTTTTTGAGAGCATGAGAATGAAGGCTTTTTTGGTTTTCACTGTTGCATTCTTAAATCTGAATAAGTAGAAAATTGGATTTATTACTCATAGAAGTGGATCTACAATAACAAAGGACCTGTAGTTCTCTACTGTAAAGGATATAGTTTGGCAAGATATACAGCAGGTAATTCTCACAATGTGAAAAATGTAGACAACCGGAATTAACTGCAACCAAATGTACCCTGGAACCAAGGCTGTAATTCATAATACAGTCAAGAATGCATTGCAGACTCCTCAATCGATAAGCTAATGAGAAAAAGGTCTGCAATTAATTACAAATCAACTGGGTCAATATCCTGTAAATGAAAGATACGAAATTGCTAACATTTGGATGAAAATTCTTTGCCAAGTATATTTATAAACCTCATATAAAATATGATATTTATAAAAAGAATAAAAGCTGCTTTCACTCTTCAAAGGCAGCACTGTGAATGCTTGATTTCCTTTTGCTCTGAAAATTCAACTGAACTAATTTTATTTCAACAAGGTTTTTTTTCTGTGTATAAAAGAACTGAAGTAATCTTTTACCTTTAATTTGACACCTTACAACGAAGCATAAGAGCTATAAATAGGACTCCCAGGGTGATGCTACCTGTGACTTAATGGTCAAAACATCTAAACTGATGAAATTTTGTGGCCAAATGATTTTCCTAGTTGGATTGCAGGACGTTAAGCGTTGTAACTGGTGATCTTGGCCATCTAACATCTTGTCACATTTATAGAAACAGTCCCAAAAAGAGTAGCCAGGCAATGAGGAAATGCGCTAATACTGGCACTTGAAAGCAGCTCATTGAAGTTGGAGACCCACGCAGACAAACTACTCTATGCCTTTATAACTTAGAAAATTGGGAGTGCTATTTCTGCTTTTTATTAAAAAGGCAGAGGACAGCCATTTCCAAAGAGGAAATAGTAGTATTAAACATGTCAATCTCTACTTTTTTAAGATGAGTTTGTTTTATTATATTGCTGCATACTTTTTACTGTCCTTTTTGTGGGGGCAATGGAACTCAGAGGATTCTATTGTAATTGTATGCAGCATTAATGAGACTTTAACTGAACAATAACCATTTTGAACTGTAACACATTCATTGATATTGGAGAATTTTTCTTCAAGCAGGTGGACAAAATGCCTGTCCTGGTTTGACTAACACAGGACTATTTCTCCCTTCAGTAGATTTTCCTTCAGTTAAGTTTCTTCTAAGTAACTGCACTTTCTGAAGTTGACTACATGTTTTTCAGGCAGTATCTGCTTTCAGAATTGATAACGCTAGATGTTTATAGTTGTAACTGAAGTAGTAGTAGGATTGGTATGCAGAAAGGCCCACGTTTGTACTTATTCCTATGGGAACCAAGGTCACTGCTGACTCTCTTTTGTTAAACAATTGAAAAGTCGTAAAAAGGTGGCGCCTGTGCAAAAGTGTGTATGGGACAGGTGACCAAAAACTGACCAACGAGGTATTCCATCCCATCCACGTCGTACTCAGTATAAAGCTAAGGGATCATGGCGATCAGTGTCTCTTCTTTCATGGCGGGCATCCCTGTGGGACCCTGCTTGTTCTCCTGCCTCTGATCCTAATCCGTGCATTCCTGAATCCAATTGATGTCGGCTGCCTGCCCTGTCACAGCACCGGTGCCAGCTGCTGTGGCCTGCAATTCCCTGACCA
>NW_009619107.1:0-344 GCF_000690535.1 Cariama cristata | reverse complement strand
ACATCCTTACATTTCTAAAGAAATGCCATGCTGAAGTTCACAGCCCGTGCTGCCCGTGGCCTGGCTCTGCTCATCACTGCCTTGTGCCATGGCCCTGGCATTGCATCAGCTCATTTATGAAAGACCACGACCTCGGTCAGCAGTCACCAGATGCACAAGAATTGAATCAGTTTCCTGAGGATGATGGCTGAAGCTGAATCTTTGCTAAGCAGCGTTGGTGAACTCCACCAGCAATGTACTTCTGCTGAAGGCTCAGGTGGGCAGCTCTCCCGGGAAGGAGGGAAAAGCCTGTCTGGAGAGAGACAAACTAGAGCAGGAAAAGCCCAGTTTAAGCTGTATTGCTG
>NW_009619106.1:8494-17555 GCF_000690535.1 Cariama cristata | reverse complement strand
CAATGTTTCCCTTTTTCCAGTCACCAGGGGCTTCATCTGACTGCCACGACTTTTCAAGTATCATGGAGAGTGGCTCGAGAACTGCATCAGACATTTCCCTCAGGACTCTGGGATGCATCTTGCCAGGTCCCATAGACTTGTGTATGTTCAGGTTCCTCAGGTGATCTCAAACCTGATCTTCAGTTGCAGAGGGAGGAACTTTGCCACCCTGGTCCCTGTCATGTGGTCCATTGACTCGGGAGGTGCAAGGAGCGAGGTTGCAAGTGAAGACTGAGGCAGAAGAGTTGTTAAGCACCTCAGCCTTCTCGTTGTCTGTTGTTGGCAGTTTGCCAGTCTTGCTTATCAGAGGAGGTATGCTTTCTTTAACCTTGCTTTTCCGGCTGACATACCTGTAGAAGCCTTTCTTATTATTCTTTGCACCCCTTGCCAAGCTCAGCTCCATCCACGCCTTGGCCTTCCTGACCCCATCCCTACACAACCAGGCATTTTCCCTATACTCTTCCCAGGATACCAGTCCCTGCTTCCACTGCCTCTGCATTTCCTTCTTGCCCTTTAGTTTGACCAGCAGGTCATGACTCAGGCATGCTGGTCTTTTCTCTTCCTTGCCTGATTTCTTACACCTGGGGATTGAGAGCTCTTGCGCTCTATGGAAAGTGTCCTTAAAGCTCTGCCAGCTCAGTTCTGCTCCCTTGTCCCTGAGGACAGTTTCCCAGGAGGGTCCTATTGACTAACTCCTTGAACAGCTGGAAGTTTGCTTTTCTGAAATTCAAGGTCCTGCCTTTACTGAAGAGTAATATCTGACCATATCCATCAGGACTGCGAGCTGAGGGATAGAACCGTATAGAAGAAATTTTTAGTTGTATTGGAATAATTATTTAGTTCTGCTAATTAAAAGCTTGAGAAAGGTTCAATTTTTTCAATTATTTTCTCTCCGGGGGGAATGAAATGACCTTATAAAAACAGGAATTCATGGATACTACATTTTCTAAATATAGATCATTGAATCTATTTTACAAAATCCTTACATATTACAAGGGGATATCCTTAATTCTGATTAGTCTTCTTTTTTAAGAGGGAGATTAGTTTATACCCTCAATTTCTCAAGCCCTGATGCTGAAATGACCACAGCAGGGGGCTATTTTGGTGGACTGCAATGGATTACAGCATGGTTTGAAAGAGGAGAGCATCAGTATTTCTGATTGCAGAGGGTATCATTCAGAAGTTTTTATTGTATCAGACTGGAAGAGGGAGCTCGTATCACCTAATTAATTATCTGTACAAACTATATTCTGCCTATGCAGAAAGCTGTTTACAACTCATGACTTTCTCACTGATGGCCAAAGCCTTAGGTTTCCTCTAGATTTTTGTGTTTGTTTTTTCTTTCTTCATAACATCCATTATTGTTAATGTATAAATCTACAATGTCATCTCTTATTTGTCTCTTTTTTAAACCAAATAACCCATTGATGTGTATGAGTAGCTCAAACTGTCTCTTCCAATGTGCATTAATATGCGCTTACTTACACAGTATTTCATCTGCTGTAGGGTCCTTTCCAGTTTCTTGGTATTGTAAGGTCCTCAGTTTCTCAATGATTTCCTGTCACTCACATTTTACCTTAAAATCATCATCAACCTTCTACCTTCTGTGCAGTCTGTAAATACATCTATAAATATGAGTACTATAGCATCAGGCATAGTTAATTCTTTCTCTCTCTTGGAAAAATCTCTAATACATGCCAGAATTTGGCCTTTCAGTCTATGCTCCATTACCTTAATAGCGTCTTCTGAGCACTGTGTCATTGTTGAAGATCTTTATGCTGTATGCATCATGATACTGAAAATGTTAGTACAAACAGCAATTAAACAAAAATATTTCAACTAATCAAAACTTCTTATTTGTAGGAGGGTACTAGTACTTCAGCTGCTATTGATAAAGGACTGCCAAACAGTCTATGAATAACTGCCTGCTTAAGCAGTGCTGGGGTTCCTCTTTGCTTCATCTTGAAAAGCAATTAAGAGAAGTAAAAGTTGATACTAAATACTTCTGTGATATTAGTCAGCCACCTAAATAATTTCCAGAGATTCTACCCTAATGCTGCATCATCCTGGACTGTACTCAGACATAGAGTTGTTAATGCAAAGGTAGACTGCCTATACGATCAGCTATGCAGTCTTCAGCGTAAAAGACTTGAAATACATTGGAATAGGTTTTCCAAGTAAATTGCTAAAATAAGCACAGGAAACTATATTAGTCTCTTCCTTAGATGTTTTTTGAACTTGACTTAAAAATATATTTTAATTTGGAAGGGGATAAAGTATTGATTCTATCAGTGGAGGTGCAGTCAGGACTATGAGGTTCAATCTTTAATTCTAGAAATGTGGGATTCATGTTTCCAGTTTACTTTAACAGATACACTGTGTAAAGGAGTGAAGATGTCAAAACTAAGAGAAGAACAAGAGTACTTTGATTTATATGTCTTCATTTAGCCAAACCCCATCTATTTGCTTGATTTATTGCTATGAATAGAAGACACACTCACTCTTACGTTTTGTCATGTAATGACAAAAATACGAAAATATCATGACGTATTTATTTTTATTTTCTAAGGCAGCATTTTTCCTGTTGATAGGCTTTTTAATTATGTCCTGTAAAATAGCTCAGATCACTATTATTTGTACAAACAGCAAAAGCCATCATGCTTTTCTGCATATTTCAGACGAGTGTTCTCTCTGGCCTCAATTTAATAAAACTATTAATATTAAAATTTTCTTGCTGAAGTTACCATCACTTGTTCATACATTTTATTGCAGCAGGTTCTAGACGAAAGGGAAGAAACTCTGGTTATCTATATATCCATCTGATTTTTCCGCATAATGTACCTGTCTTTGAAGTGAAAACTGATCAATACATTAAAAAGCACATTATTCTAAATGCATTTATCTAAAAATATCTAGTAATCTTAAGCAGCATTCCACTTGTACATGCACATCATCTATGTGTGTGCTTTAAGGAGCCATGCCACTGCAACTATTTTTTGCTTAAAATCTAACTCAGACTCCTCAGCTGAGCAGAATGATTAGAAATAAACTACCAAAAGAACAGAAAGTAAAAAGTCCAACTACTCATTATTTTTGTCTTCTCAAGTATCAAGGATGCCACTTAACATTTACAATACACACACAAAAGAAGCGAATGGTTTACTACTAGCTATAATAATTTTTTGTTGAGTCTGCTTAAACAGAAAAAAATTAGTTAAAATTATATTAGTTCTCTGTTTTAGAAATTGGAAAGTTAACTGTCTTACTCTCTTGCTTTCCTACGGTTGACAAAGTATGGCTCAAATAGAAGCATTCAGATAGTGCTACAGGTGCTATTTGGATTATTATCTCCTGCCCTTTCTAGACTCAGTTTGATATCAAGGTGTTTTAAAGCTCGGTGAGCACATATGGAGATCTCTTTGGAGCTTATGTTGTTTAATAAAAAGACTATTCAATACAATTGTTCATAGGGGATCTTTGAACAATCTCCAGATAACAAAAAAGAGCTCTTTCATAAAAAAGATAACCCTTATGACTGAAAAAATTCTATGAAATGAAAAATGCTCCATTCTAAAAGCTTTACATTTGCTGCTTCTTGCTAAACTATCAAAAAGGGATCATTGAGAAAATATTATAGTTAGCAATGTAGGAAACAAAACCGCAGTAAGTAGCAGCTTAGAAAAAATCATTGACATATTCATTATCATGAATGACAGAGACAAGTCACGATGGCATGGTGAACCAGTCATAATCGGTATATAGCTTCATTGCTGCTTAGGTAAACAAACTAGTTTTGCCAGATAGTGAAACTATTCAATTACTGGATTTCAAGGGAATAAAGAATTAATTTACTTGTATCTGCAACACAAAAAAGTAATTACATGGTTCAATAATTTCTGTTCCAAGTTCCATGGTTTTGGATTTGTGTACTTACCTTCCAGAATGCACTTGTTTGCTACTAATCTGTAACATTGTCTTACGTTAAAGTTATCCCTTTAGTATTACTTTAGCACCTGGCACTTTACTCTTAAGGACATCTGTAAGAGACGAGGTGTGGAAGAATGATGTTCAGGGTCAAATCCAAAGAGCACTCCTTCAATGAACTTTGGAATTGGTCCCTGTTGTAATTCTTGATGTTCCACACTTCCAATCACTGAACATAATTTTTTGGCAGTGAGGAGTGCTCAGTAATCAGAAAGGGATACAGACCACACCTGAAGAGGAATGATGTGGTCCAAGTTAGAAGTAATGCTGTTGTAAAAACGTTTGTCTTTCATGTGTGTGTGCTATCAAACCACAGAAAAAAAATCTGCAGAAAGACTGAGACCTACCACAGATAATGAATGCAAAAGGTGATCAAAGTTTCCCTTGAATTTCTGAGCTTCTTAGTCACCTTCTGAATAGAAAAGTTCTCTTTAGGCGAGAGAACTATTCACATGTTCCCTCTGTCCTTCATGTTACACTCTCTCTTCTTACTGCATTCCCTTAACAAAATTTATTTCTACTGCATGCTACTACCCACATGTTTCTCTAGATTCATTATTTACCTTGAGTGTGTATGCTCATGTTCAAATTAGTAGGAATATCAATATTGATTAGAAATGTCAGTATTGATTTCTATGACTGCTGAATTAGACCACATTATTATAATGATTTTTTAGAAGTATGGGACACAGGAAAACATTCTCACCATATAAAATTTAAGAAAAAGAGTTTAAGAAAAGCATGACTGATATTAATCCTATTTCTGAAATTTTTAAGACTGAATATGCTCACAAGACTCTCAAAGTGCATGTAGGTATGTGCCAGTTGTTTTATACTGACTCTTAAAGGCATACTTAAATTAAGTCTACATGTAATTTGTGAGGATAGCTAGGGTATGCTCAGAATTCAGATCAGGCTTTTGGGGTGGATATAAAAATATTTGTTGTCACAGCAAATGACTTTAATAAAAAGGAATTAATTTTAAAATGAAAACATTTTTGCATTCTCTGCATTGTGACATGGAAGCATACAGTCAGATCAGTAAATTTTCATGCTAAAGGTTGCTGATTAATTTGTAGTTTTCAGCTTTCTCTTCTCAGTTAATGAGATGTACATATGGTTGACAAACTGTCTGTTTCCCTTATATCAGTATGTGCAAAGTGGTAATTTAAGAAATGTGTTTGTGTCCTTTGAAAAGTGAATGGATCGTATTTTGCTGTTTGCTGCTTTTTTTTCAAACTGCTGTATTCTATGCATCACAAAAAACCCCAATTCTGTACTTGTCAGTTCACTTTTCATCAAAAAATATGTTATAACTTTAGCTCTTCTTAAATTAAATAAAATTCTTTGCAAGGAGGCAGAACTGGGTCAGGTACCCAGAACATAGTGTATGTTTTGTACACCTTTGGGCAATTTTCGGATGCATATATTGAACATTTTTTTAACCTACTGTACAGATACGGTGAGGACATTAGTCATGTCTGGCAAGGTTAACCCCATATAATCCTTTTTTCTTCCTTTTGGTAGTCCATATTCTTGATAAAATAGACAAAAGCCAAGTCTTTTTGTTAACTGGAATAGTTTAAACTACAATTAATCTGTTTTACAATGAGTAAACATCTGATCTAAAGATCTTGAACAGAGAAAACTTATTTTAATGCTTTAAGGCCAGCACAGCACTTACATGCATTATGAGCAGTTTTTACAAAGCAAGCAGCAAATCAAAGGAGCACTTCTTAAATAAAAGCATTTGAACAAATCCTTCATACATGATATATTTATTTCATTATTTGTAAAGACAGTATGGAATATGGTATAATTGAAAAATACTTGCTGAATTGTTCAACTTGTTCTCCTGCTAATGAAAGCTAATATTCCACATTATTCTACTAAGGAAGATTTAATTTTAGTTTAAAAGATGGATCAAAACTACTAAACAGCCTAATAACTGACAAGCAAAAAATATATTAGGATAGATAGATTATTGTAGTAAAGTCAAAACTTAAGATTTAAGATTTCATATTCATTTAAGCTTACCTCCTCAGAGCCAGAGCCAAAAATCAGCAGGTCAAAAGGTATTGCAGCAACCATGTCAATTAGGAACCAGCCTTTGAAGTAGTGAATTGCTATTTTTGCTGGGTCACTTACCACTTCTTCATTCTGGTTTACATATGTTGTTCTGAAGTTTATTAGAATGTCAATGATAAACATAATATCCACAATTAAGTCTACAACATTCAGTGGGCTGCAAGAATATCCACATTCTCTCCTCTTCCGTTCCTCACTATCATTCAGAAGGAAGGCAGCAGAGTAAGGGGTGAATATGGCGGTGTATATTACCAGCAACAAAATGAGCCAGTCCCAGACAGCTTTGAAAGGACTATAGTGCAATATAGTAAACTTGTTGATGCGAGGTGTCTGGAGTTTATATTCTGGTAGAACATCAGCCCCTAGGGATAGAACCTAGAACAAGAAATAAGAAATGTCAAAAATCAGGCAGTGTTTCTATTCCCACTTTCAGTAAACTTAGCAAATACAGGATAAACTTAAAAAGAACTTTCTTGCAGTTTTGAGGATTAAGCTTCAACTACTGGCTGTTTTGGCAAACTAAACTTCTGTGAAATTCATGATCTGTCAGGTCCAATAAATTCAGTGACAATTTTACACAGTAGGTTGATTCTTGTTCCCTGTAGTAACCATTAAGTGGCATATCTGGTCCATAAAATCTGCATAATTAAGCATGTCATCAAATTCCCTTATCCACCACATGGTAGCCTTCCCAGTCTGTTCATGGACAGTGAACAACTTTTCTTGCAGTGAGGTAGTGTTTTCCTCCCAAAGCAAATCTATTATCATAGGCTTAAATTCACTACAAAAGAGTCTACTCTCATTAGAAAATGTTTAGGCAACCAGAAGAAAAAAGTTAGAGAAAGATCTGCGAGTGTCCTTGACAGCTGTCTCCACTTTGAGTTTTGTGGTGTGGAAAACTTTCATGCATAGACAAATTTCACTGAGCTAGTCCAGCTAAAGATGTGACAAAGAAGGGTACCACAGAAATATTGCCTTTTGTTTCACTTCTACTTTTGTGAATGCCTAAAACTGTTATCATTCCTTTAAAAGTATGGATTTGTTATCTGTTGGTGTCACCTAAGTCAGTTTACAACTTTATTTGGAAGGGATTATGTTTGTAAGCACTGCTTGATTTTCTGGCTCTAGAAGTCGAAATGTTTGCTGTGTTGCAATGAACAAGCATAGTATAGGTACCAGATAAAACCAATTTCCTTTGGCTCCTCCTCCAGTTTGACTGAAGTCTGACATGAAAGAACAAAACCTTAAGGATAAGAAGGTAAATTATGTTTTTGTCCCTATTCAATGCTTGGCATAGTTATAGAGACTGTCAGCAGTGATGTTAATTATTGCCTTCTGTGCTGCAAGTGCTCTCCTAATCCTCTGGGACTCAGATCATCATTTCTTTTTACACAGACCAATGACCAAACATCAGATGGTGACAATCTTCAGTTATTACCCATTTGGGCAAGTGATGTATTCAAGAAATCTTATACCCATTTTCCACCAGTTACTTCTATTATTCCTTATCTCCCTGCTAATTACAAACAATGCTGTTTAGAAAATCGGATCTTTCAAAAGTAATTAAAATGAATAATTACACTGAAATGAAATGATGACTGGAAGGAGAAATACCTTGTCAGCAACATTGTCTGCTTTTATTTGCTTTTTGTTTAGCAGTAAGTAGTTTGGGACTTGAGATTTCAGTTTGTTCAAGACAGGAATTTCATGCTCCTCTAACATAATCTTGTAAGATTATAAGGGTCAGCACACTCCTTTCTGTTTAACTTTCCAACAGCAAGTGTTGTATAAACCTTGGATCCTACCCTTAGTAATCTAAGTGGCACTTCTTATTCAGTGAAGTTCTACTCTGAAAATGTTGCGAGAATACCAGGGTTAATAACCACTCTTCTCCTTTGAACTGTGAAGAAAGAAACAATTAAGCCATGCAAAAGATTATATGGTCCCTTCAAGCAGCCATTAAGCATCATGCTGAGCTGATGGTAGAGGCTGTTCATCTATTTTTTATATTGTAACTAGGACTTGCACTTAAGTAATGGGGCTAGCTATTTTTTTATGCATTAAACACACTAGCTGACAGCAAGCCGAAGCATAGGCATTGCTTAGTCTTTTAGCAGTCTTAATACTTTCAGAACCCCACCTGGTGAGTTGACAAGAATATTTTCCTAGTAAGTATATGTGGCAAGAGAACCACTATTTATAAAATTTAGATCAGTGTTCTCCTGCTGATTTTTTGAATTTTCAGACAATGAAGGAAATGGATTAGACAACAAGAACAGTAAAACTTATTTCACATGTTTCTTGCAGTTGCTTCAAAATTCCAGCCAGTGTGCTTCACTTCAGAGCAACACATAACGTAAATTGGACTTATTCCCCTGAAATCTGGCTCCTATTCTCATTTTAGTTTCATTTATTCCTAGGGTGGTTTAGACTGAGTTAGGTAAAACTGAAGAGTGAAAAAAAAACCCAACAAAATGCCAATTGGGCAAAATGAGGGAATTTATTCTTTTGCTGTTATGTGAATCCTTGCAAGGCTTGGATACTGGTGTTGGCCATTCTTGGCCATCTTGGCTAGATTAAAGACTTCAGTGTACTTAGCAATCTACTCAAAAGACTTTTACTATTTCCACTTGCTTAAA
The DNA here is from genome assembly GCF_000690535.1 of Cariama cristata. NCBI lineage: Eukaryota > Metazoa > Chordata > Aves > Cariamiformes > Cariamidae > Cariama > Cariama cristata. Next base: position 8,805 of record NW_009619106.1, on the reverse strand, counting down.
ATAGATGTTGACAAAATCACTTTTAGTGAAAAGACATTTTATTAACTTCTGTCTTCTGGACAGTGAAATTTTCCTTACAGTTTTGATTGTAAAACAGGTGGCTTAGGAAATAAAATGTTTTTAAGTCTCTGAACTTTGGGGCATGACATGATGAGAAAGCCAAGCTTCCTTGCATCTTACTAAAGAGAAGACCATATTGCTAAGTAGCAAAAGACATACTAACTATAATGAGTTTTCTCTTAAAAAAATCTAGGGGTATTCAACCTTGATGAAATATGATTTCACACTGGTTTTGCTAGTGAAAGCAGGAA
>NW_009619106.1:0-8463 GCF_000690535.1 Cariama cristata | reverse complement strand
TATTTATAAGTGGTGTGTTTTACAAGCAATATTAGGTGATAAGATTTATTGTATTTATAATGATAAAATTTCAAAGTTAAACAAACTGTATTGTATTTCGCCTTTGTGTAAAGAACCCTGATATAAAATTCAACTTTTCCTGTGTGTTCCTGTTTATCCCATTCACTGTTAAACCAGTGCTGCCGCAACTTAGAAGACTCTTCATTCAAACATATTTTTTGACTCTGAGAATCTTTCTTCATGTGTTTCACACAGATAGGGTTGGTGAACATCTTTTGCCCCTTTTAGGTTCATGTGTTCACTTTCTAAGATCACAAGTTCAAGGTGTCACTTATTATAGAAGGTCTGCAATCAAATACCCAGAGAAATATGGAGTGAGATCAAAGTAACTGTCATAAATGCACAGCTTTAGACAGATTTATCTTTCTGAAGTGTTTGATAGCTTTTAGGTTTTTTATTTGTCAGTAGTTCACTGAAATTGAAAGAAAAGATATTTAAGAAGAATGAAAATTTCTTAATGGCTGCTGTTCTGTTAAGCAAAAGGAGTAAGGAAGTGTATGTACCAGAGGTACTATCAGGTGACAATTAATAATAATAAAAAAAAGAGTCAGTAAGCCTTTACAACTTCAAATTGGGTTACACTGTTTCTGATGTTATCTTTTTTTTTGATAGTTCTAACATCTTTCCCTTCAAGAAAACCTACCTGGTAGTGGCTAACATTTCTGCCCTGTGTTATGTTCAAAAAACCTTGTTTTGCATAGTGTTTCTTGGTGAAGTGTCAAGAAGCCAAACTGGGCTAATGTGCTTTGCAGCACATTGGCCATATGCTTCACTGGATAACTGGTTTGTATAGGGGACTCTTGTTACAGGCTCTGCAGCACCACATGCAGCAACAGCGTTTGACACTTCTTGGAGAAACACGATTCTTCCATGTACAATTTCTTTTATAAAATACAATATGTAGGCAAAACACTGGGCAAGATGTTGTATGATCTGGGAATATACTCTGGTCTCTGCCACTGAGTTTCTCAGTGATCTTAGGCAAGCTGACATTTAACCTCTCTAACTTCTGTCAAGTAGAGAGATTAATATTTAACTACTAAACTGAAAACATCTTGCAAAGGATAATGAGTGGAAAGCATTCATAGAAGCTGTTAAGCAACAGTGATGAGTTCTCATCATTCCTACTCCTCTAAATTTATTTGACTTTTAAAATTTTTAAGATTAATTCACACAAATATTTGTCCTCTCCTCCTTTTAAATTTGAATTTATTACTTCATGAGGACACTTTCCAGTTTATTTTTATTTCCTGCATGAAAACACTTTATTTTTGTTATCTATTATGCAAACTGTACAGTTTCAAGAGACTCTGAGACCCATATTGCTATGTATCACATGTATATTCATAAGTTTTGTTCTGAGGCATTTTCAATCTAAATTTATTAAAGAATGCAAATGCATACAGTAAAAACCAAAGAACTAGAAACAAAGAAGCATAATAGGGTATTAATTAATCATAACAGAAATAATAAATGATAAGCCCTCTGTTATGAATATCACTGTGAATCGTTAAAGAAATACTTCTATCAAATCACTGCATGGATTTACAGTATGGTTTCCTAACTATTCTAGCACTGCATGAGGTCAAGTGTAGGGCAGGGTTATATGCTGGACCATGGCTCTTCAAGCAACTGTAGAGCTATGTAAAGCACATGAACATGAATAACAACCAGAAAGCATGCCTGACACTTTCAAGAAGCACTGAATCATTCTGTGAGCATATTGTGATTGCATGGACCAGATGTGATAAGCAAGTTATTCAGAAAGCATTGGACCTTTACCACTTTTGCTAAAAATTCACAATATTTTTGTGCTGTGTATTTCCAAACAGACAGCAGGTACACAATTAATGTACACTCACGCAAACAATATGTACCATATTCACAATCTATGTAAGACTTTCATCACGGGCAGTACTAAAGTACATCTGGAAAATTTGAACAAACAACAATGTTTACAGGTGGCAAAATAAGAGGTATATGGGGTAGAGGGAAACCCAATAGTTGTAAGGTAGATGGATATCAAGTATATCTATGCAAAAGTAGATATGGAAGTTTAATGGGTGCAAAGCTTAATAAATTAGCTTTTCAGAAAGGTACTTTCCTATGTCTCATGACAAAGTGTGTCTCATATGAACTGTATATTTAAATGATGTAGTTATATTCAGTACTAAATACTCTTTTGTCACTGCTGCTTTTGCCACAGATGAATTAAAGCTTGTACTAACAAGGTTAGCTCTTGCATAGCACCTTTCATGTTAAGAGAATTTCATAAACATTTAATAAAGCTCAAACTATAAGTATAATCCCAAATTACTTGGGGATTTTAAAATAAATGTTTGTCTCACCCATAAAACATCTTCTGTAAAACTATGGAAGATACTACCAGTCCACTCATTGAAATACAATGTTAAAATGATGTATTTCTAGGAAATACTATATGACATGAAAAAATATTATTTTGGCAATATCTTGCTGGGCTCATTCCAACGCTAGGCACACAGCCCTGACAGATGAATGGATGATCACTCCTGCATCTTTAAGTCAGGGAAGCTGTAGCAAATCTAGCAACATGTCAACTCCTTGTATGCAAAGAGACTTGAATATCTTTATTATGAGTAGAGATTGAAGAAACTTCAACATTACTCATTGTATAAAGTGTATTCAGCAGCCAAGAGATGAAATTTACATGAAAATGTAAACAAGATGATAATGACACCAGGATAATTCTATCGTCCTTTATTGTAGCCACTCAAAAATAAGGGAAGGAATTTAGAAGAACTTTTGAGTTTTCATATCTTCTAATACAAGTACACTTCCAAGTTGAATCAGAAAGCCAAAATCATCCATACTCGTTGTCTGAGTGTAACAGTGGAAGGTGACTACATTAATGAAATGTAAACCATGTTCTGTTTTCTCGAAGAACATAGGCAAGAGGTGACATGAGAACATTCACACCCTTCTCATTTTTATAGGAAGTTTCCATAGATTATTAGGCTAAATTAATCTCAATGACCTCTAAGTAATTTCACAAAAAATGAAAAGCTATTTGGATTAAAATCCAGGAGCATTTTTAACTCTGTACAAGTTTATCGTTGGTGACTGGGAAATCGAGGAAGGTAGCATCTCCTAAGTTCGAGTAAAGCTAAATTACTATTTCTGTTTGCTCTCTGATGCAGCCTATGGTGCAAAATGAACACTGCCAGTATTATCCCAAACCCCTTAGATCTTGAGTACAATCTCTTCCTTTAGCAGGTAGTTTTGAAGTCATTTTCAGATCTTTATTAACAAGGCCAATAACAGTATTGAACAGGAAAAACTGGGAAAACAAAAGAAACGAGAAGCATGAAGCAGACTAAAGCCGTAACCCTGTAATAATTAACCCTTTTTGTCATGACCATGGACCTTAAATCCAAATGATAGCACAGTTCAAAAAATGAAGCAGTATTACTTCAGCTTTAAAAGAGCATACGATTCTGCATTGGAGATTTTATTAGATTTGTGGAACTGTCTTCTCCTGATGTAAACTCATCTGGCTCTCTTTTATCCTGTGTATTAGCTCTACTGAAGCTACCAAGCTACAACTAGCAAGGACCTCTCTTCCCTTTTCTTCTCTATTCATACCATTTCTGTGAGACCTCTGCAGACTGGACCTCATAAACACATCTCTGAATCTAAAAAGACCTAAATAAATATTACAGAAGTATTACTGAGCAAATAGAAATTAAATCAACATTTGCTCCCTGATGGTAGGTATTACCTAATTCCCTGGAAGACTCTAATGATCTTTCGTATTTCAATCATCTTAATGATTGTCTTCCTTGATGCTGACAGGAACAACTTATAAGATTACACCAATACTGAAAGAAAGCAGAAGTGCTTTTGATTTAGTGCACCCTCCAAGCACAGCATTATATACTGCTTTCACACATTTGAATTAAAAGGCATTTTTACATGTAAAAGGTATTTTTTACATGTTTTTCAAAGGATAGGTACTAAAGAACATCTTGTTAACCAAGAAATACTAATAGTGGGGAATGTTAATACTTGTCTTCTTGTTTTACTCTTTTGTCCGTATTAAATGCTTTAAAATTATGTAGTATGACAAGTTGTATATAATGCTGATACTTAACTTCCTCTATCAGACAGTTTGAAGTATAATCATGAGGTCTTATAACACAGTGTTTTAATGGCCTCCATATTTGTTTAACTTAAGCTTTTGTTAAAGAAAATCTGCTACTGTGTGAAAATATGACTTGTCCTTGCTTGTCCTAGATATTTCCCATTTGGGACTTCAGATACAAGAGGATATAAACCTTTCTTATTTAAACAATGGACTCAATATTTCTTTGTTTGCAGGGCCAGAAATAGCACAATAGATTTTTTTTTTTGGACTATGCCCACATATTCACCAAGTGCAATTTTAGGTAGGTGTTGAAACAGCACTTTTGTTATTAATGGCTGAACCTGAAAAACTCAAAGCTTATTTGAGCATATTTTAGTAATTTTTGTTCCAGAAGTCAATTTGCCACTAAATAAAGCTTTTTTGAGTTAGTCAAAGATGGACTTTGTGGCATTCTCAACCTAACTGAAATGCTGAAACACTGGAAAGTTTTTTGGATATTCAGTAAATTAATACTCTGGAGGAGCTGCAATTTGGTAGGCAATGAGATAGTGCAAAAGAAGAAAAATTGGGTAAGTTTTAAGTGGTTTGTGGAATCTGTTTGATTTAGTATTAAGTAATTTTTATAAAAAATGTCCAAAAAATTTCAGTGAAGTTGAAGATTAATGCTGTTTGGTGGTGTTAAAATTTAAGAAAAAGAAAAATTCTAACTGAGATCTAGACATAACCTCTTAATATATTGCCATAAAAATCACTAATTTGATATTGGAAAATCCACAAGGAATAGAGACTGACATTGATTTAAAAAGGTCTTGTGCACCTATGAATGTAACACTACTGCTGTAACTGTTCAAGTTACGTTGACTGAATTGTTCTATCTCTGCCTTAGGTAGTTTAGTTCCAATTCCACCTCTGAGGGTTTTGATATGGATTCATGGGTACAGATGAATATTTTGCTGCCTGCATGCCTGCTTTCTGGTGCTTTGATTCCTCTTCAATCTCCTGCACTGTAATGTGTACAATTTGTATAGCTGAGGCTGCAAGCTTTTTCAGATGGAAAGACTGTCTTTGTAAGCCTACCTCAAGTTTCAAGTTGCTTGTTTCCTCCACTGGAAACAGCAGTTTTCCAGCCTTTGCTGGGAAGGCTTGTGGGAAACAACACTGAGCAAGCAATATGCTGCCAACAGGTTTTCACATGGCTCTTTGCTGTCCCTGTTGGCTGAAGTTTTAACTTTTAAGTCTTCTGTATCTTCAATGTTATTAGTACTGTTGTACTGTTGTACTATTAGTACTGTTGTTATTAGCAAGTTGCATTTGAGCTGGAAATGGAAGGTCTTTTAGAAGATACAAATGTATGAATTAGAGTGTGTAACTGTAAACCACGGTAGATATATAAGAATCAGCCTGAAAGCGGAAAAGCTTTTATTTGATGTTTCTCTGTCTGTGTATCATAAATTTGTATTTTAGTACTTATAGAATTAAAATTTATCTCTCTGTATATCTTTCTCCTCTTCTCTCCATATTTTCTATTTAGGGCTGTCATTAAAATACATTTCATTATACTCATGAGCGTGATGTTTAGATAAGCAATAATAATATTTTACATCATGTCATCTAAAACATATGATGAAACAGAGAATAAATTTAAGATCTGATCCCATGGCTGAAGTCCACATCCACGCAGTGTATGTATCCATCAGTGACATGACTCATCTGCATACAGTGATTGCGTTGATGCCTTGAAATTATAGCAACTGTACTGAACAATTACTGGACTCTCACTAGTGCCTGCACTATATAAATGTAATGATATCTATGAACACAGAAGTCTCCAGAAATGTAATGGCACATCAGAGTACTCAACCAATACCACAATACAAAGCAAAGAAGCAGGCCTTATTATCAAGTAATTTGACCTTCCATGTGAAGAGAATTACAAAACTATTCTTGGTCTTTAAGATTTACAAATATTCCTCAAGAAATGCCATCCAATTAGTCTCCATTTGATAGGGTAGCATTCTTCCTCAGTGATGATGAAAACTTTCAAATCTGACTTGGATTTGAGGGCACTGGGACTTCCTGGCAGTGCTGAGCGCATTACAGGACTGAGGCCATGAAGCGCCACATTTTCATAAGATTATCAAATAATTAGGTAAATCTATTCAACTAAAGATATTTGAACACACAGTAACCCAAAATCTTCAAATTGTCAAGGAAAGATATGTACACCATGAGATTAAAGTAGCAGAACAGCCGTCTTCTCATGTTTGTTCAGTAAAATTGTGCAGGTTTCATGGAAATAATATTTATATGGATGTTATTGTCAAACAAATTGCTCACCAAACTTGAATATATGTAATAATTTAGAAGACTCACTATCTCTAATCTATGATTTTTTTTCTCATGAAGATAGATATTAAAAGAGAGGAAGTATTTTTGTAATTCATTTTCCAACCATTATTTTCCATGAAAAAATTAAGAAATGGCTTATAGATCTTTAACCTCAGGAGCCTCTTCCTGCCAGTCAGTATGTAATTACTTTCATATTAGTGCATAAAGCATCATCATGGCAACACTTAGAAGCATGCAGATTTATTGAGTGTGCTTTACTGAACTTTAAATCTTAAATTACTGACATACAGATTATCAAAGAAGAAGATACTAACAACTGACTATTTTTAGCAAACATTAATGCCAGAACACGCATTAGAAGTTGTGTCTTCTTTAAAATTCACTACGAAGTGTTATTTCAGAAGACAGAAATTGCTATCTTTCAAAATGCTAAAGAGTCTGTGAGTTATTTGTTGATCTTCTGGCAACACTAAGCTGTTAACAAGCATTTATAAGTTTGACACCAAAATATCAAGGGTCACATTTGTAATAAGGGCTTAAATTATTCCTGTGGTTTTTAGTCACCTAAAAGGTATTTTCTATCATTTGTTCATGGCATGACAACAAAGCAAAGTAGATTTTGTGATTGTTGATATTATCTTGTTTTCCTCACAATATTTATGAAAAATGTATCTTTCATTATTATCCATTTAGACTAGTTTGCTAGCTGCCAAACATTTTGATGTAGCTAAAGAAGAGCATAAAATCTCTAAGAATATCCAAAGTGCATGGAGTGAAAATGAAGCACCTACATCATAGTTTGGTTCTATGATTACAGCACTTACTGACTTAACTGTCAGGACTAAAGGAGAAAGGGAGAAAAGATCCTTATGCATACATTCATATTTAAATTTACCCTTCAGTTTAATGGTAAATATTTTTTCCATAATCAGCAAAATAAGGAAGCTTTAGTTTCTAGAAAGTTTGCATTTTGTATTTAGACCCCTTGCTGTTTAAAAAAGCGTGAACTGCAATTAAAATTGCTCTAGTACCTGGAGAAAAGCTTAATTTAGAAATGTCCATCTACTTTGTGGCTCTTCAGTGTTTATGCCTAATGAGCATAGACTAACATGGTTCACTTAAAGGAGATGCTTAGTCTTAGCATTCTGCCCAGGTTCCTCTCTTCACACCACTTGTAGGAAAGTTTAGTGTGTTACCCAGCCTTCTACCAAACTTAGTAACATTCCAACCAAAAAGCCATTTGGCAAGGGGAGATGGAACAGATTGTACACACGTACACACAATGTGATGATACAAATCACATTTCATTAGCAAAATCAGCCTATAAAAGCATGATAGCTGGAGTGCAGCTATCGATGGCTACAAGCTGTTCAGAAGGGACAGGCGAGGAAGGAGGGGTGGAGGTGTTGCCATCTATGTCAAGAAATAGATAAAATATGAAGAGCTGTCCCTGAAGAATAGCCACAAGCAGGTCGAAAGCTTCTGGGTAAGAATTAGAGACCGAGGCAACAAAGGGAACCTTGTGGTTGATGTCTACTACAGGTTGCCCTATCAAGGGGAGCCTGTTGATGAAGCCTTTTTAGTCCAGCTACAAGAAGCTTCGTGCTCGCAGGCTCTTGTCCTGCAGGGGGATTTCAACCACCCTGACATCTGCTGGGAAAGTAGCATGGGGAGCTGTAGGTAATGCAGGAGACTCCTGGAGTGCATGGAGGAAAAATTCTTAGGCCAGGTAATTCATAGCCCTACCAGAGTGGATGCGATACCGGACCTGAAGGTTAACGATGTAAGTGAGCTCATCAGTGATGCCAAAATTGGAGACAGCCTGGGCTGCAGTGATCACGTGCTCATGGAGTTCACAGTCCTCAGAGATAAAGGTCAGGTGAGGAGTATAGTCAGAACTTCAGAAAAGCAAACTTCCAGCTGTTCAA
>NW_009619105.1:0-14725 GCF_000690535.1 Cariama cristata | reverse complement strand
CTCGGGGGTCTGGGGAAAGGCTCCCGCGGACCCGTCGCCCTCCCTAGCATGGGATGGACGAGCCTTGCGAGCGCGGTGCCTGCTCGCCAGCCGCCGGCATGAAGGAAGGAGCGGACTGGGAGTCCTGGGACTTGCCGCTGGGTTTCCTGGACGGCGCCCAGATGGGCAACAGGAGCAACATGTCCTTTCTGCAGCTCTTCAAGAACATCAACCTGGAGCGAGCCGACGGGATGCAGGGGGACGGCTCCGACGTGATGCGGATTGTGATCTCGCTGGTGTACTCCGTGGTGTGCGCCCTGGGGCTGGTGGGCAACCTGCTGGTGCTCTACCTGATGAAAAGCAAACAAGGCTGGAGAAAGTCCTCCATCAACCTCTTTGTGACCAGCCTGGCAGTGACTGACTTCCAGTTTGTGCTGACCTTGCCATTCTGGGCAGTGGAGAATGCACTGGACTTCAACTGGCTCTTTGGCAAGGCAATGTGTAAGATTGTCTCCTATGTGACAGCCATGAATATGTATGCCAGTGTCTTCTTCCTCACTGCCATGAGTGTGGCTCGATACCGCTCTGTGGCTTCAGCCTTGAAGAATCAGCTGCGAGGTGACCCACTGGGAGGCTGCTGCTCTGCCAAGTGGCTTTGTGCACTCATCTGGCTGTCGGCTATCCTGGCTTCCCTGCCCCATGCCATTTTTTCCACCACTGCCACCGTCTTTGATGATGTACTCTGCCTCGTCAAGTTCCCCGAGGGCCGAGGCAGCAATGCCCAGTTCTGGCTGGGTCTGTACCACATCCAGAAGGTGCTGCTGGGCTTCGTGGTGCCACTAACCATCATCAGCCTCTGCTACTTGCTCCTGGTGCGCTTCATCAGCGACAAGCATGTCGGTAGCAGCTGCAGTGGCCCCAGTACCAAGCGCCGCTCCAAGGTGACTAAGTCAGTGTCCATCGTGGTGCTGTCTTTCTTCTTGTGCTGGCTGCCTAACCAAGCCCTCACAACGTGGGGCATCCTCATCAAACTCAACGTTGTGCACTTCAGTACCGAGTACTTCCTCTCCCAAGTGTACCTCTTCCCCATCAGCGTGTGCCTGGCACACTCCAACAGCTGCCTCAATCCCATCCTTTACTGCCTCATGCGCAGGGAGTTTCGCAAGGCACTGAAGAGCCTCCTCTGGAGGATCACCTCACCTTCCCTCACCACCATGCGCCCGTTCACCGACACCACCAAGCCTGAGCAGGAGGAGCAGGCCCTGCACGCCTTGCTGCCTGCCCACCCTGTTGCTGCTTCTTCCCCTGCAGCTACCGTCCAGCCGGAGGTGGCCTACTACCCCCCTGGGGTGGTGATGTACAGCAGCCGCTATGACCTGCTGCCTGCTAGCTCCATGGAGCAGCGCTGCTGAGATGGGCGGGGGGCTCTGGGGGGTGGGACTGTGGGGTCTGTGCAAGATGTGGCCCTGGGATATTGAATGCCTTGTAGGGACAAGGGAATGAGGGAGGGGTATAGGAGGGCTTCTGTGTGAGAGCTGCTCTTTTGAGGTTGTGTCTCCTCCTGGAAGTTTGTTGATGGAAATTTTTGTCTTGAAATTGTCCCCCAAACTGGACAACAGGAATAGGAGGAGGCAATGGTGGATTGGGGTGTCTCTAGGAGATGCTTTTTAGTGCTTCTACCTGTTCTGAGGAACAGGAACTGGGGAGGGTGATAGGACTCCAGCCAGGGAGAATGCAGGGTGTGCAAGGCACCATAATGAGGAGAGGGGCTGGGTGGGGTGCATTGAGACTGGGAGGCTTCGGCTGTGTCCCCCCAACCTGGAGGTGCAAGCAGCAGGGGGCCAACAGCCCTCCCACCCCTATTTGTGGCAGGAGGGAGCTGGGCTGCTTTCTCACTGCTGCCTGGCATTGTAAATGATGCCAGCCCGGCTGTGGTCACTGCTCCCCAGTCTGCAGTGAGGGCATGGTGATCAGGCAGCTTATGTCCTTTTTCACACCTGCCCTGATGGGAACAGGCAGGACAAGTGGGTACAAGGCTGCTGCTTATTCAGGCTTGGCCCCTTTCCCCTCTCTTAGGGACCTAGGAAAGAGAAGGGACAAGGAGCATTGTGCTTGCCTCCAGGATCTGCTTTTCCAGCTCCCCCCATTCCCTCTGCTGCTGTGAGGATATAGAGCAACCCAGACAGCCAAGGAGAAACCCAAGGACAGGACTTGCAGCGAGGTGCTGCTTTGCCTAGGTTTGGAGAGGAGCGTGTGAGCCTCCTGATGTTGTGTGCCCCAGCCTCTCTCCAGGCTGCTGTGGGGAAAACCCACAGCCCCAAACTTTGTGCGGCAAGGCAGGCGTCTCTCCCAGGCACTGAGGCTGCGGGCTTTGTTCTTGCTGCACTTCAGAATGTTTGCATTTCACTCCAGGAAACCAGCACAACTGTAAATAAAAAAAAAAGGGGAAAAAGGAAAAAATAGTAGCTGCTTCAAGCCACTTGCTCTGGGATACTTCTGGGTTCAGCTAAAACCAAGCACAAAGGTTTTTGTTCTACTAAAGTGTCTGTTAAGGGTCTGCATTGATACTTGCCAGTGTTTCAATTAACTCCAGTTCAATTCCTCTGGCCTGAGCCACCCTAGAGCCTGCAGTTTGATGCCCTTGCACACTGGAGAAGGGCAGGGACAATGCCTGTTCCAGCCTGTGTTCCAGAGCGACATCTGCGAAATAATTTGAAGTTAATCTGAAATGAACTTTTACAGGCATGAAAAAAATGTAATTTTAAGCTGTGAAACTTTTTATGGTAAGGTTATGTATTTACTTTTAAAAATATTTTTTAAATTATGAGGAAAAAATAATTTAAAATGGAAAGGTCAAAACATTTCTTTTAAAAGATGGAAAAATGCAACAGTTCTGGTTTTGTTGTCAAAACACAAGTTCGTTAATCCCCAATACTGCATATGCGATGAATATATAAATACAATATTCAAACCCCCTCTCTATTTCCAGCCCCTCCCCCTGCAGCCTACCTCCAATATCTGCCTGACTCTGCTAATAGTTTCTGCAGAGGGTTGTTTGTTACCTCTAAGTACTGATGTGGAGCAAACTTGCTATTTCTGTCCACAGAAAATTGCAGTGCCGTTAGTGGCAATTATGCTCTGCAGACTCTCTTAGTTTTACTGTACATGTTGGTAACTCCTGTTGTAAAATTTGGGTTTGGTCTGGAAGCAGCTGGTTCTGCAACTTGCAAGGAGAAACTGTTGTGTTTTTTCAAGGCAGGAGAGGCTTCTACTACAGCCTTGGGCACTTGCTAACTGGGAAGATACTAATTTGCAAGGTGCCTGGAGAAGAACAGCAGAAGTGAGCTGGCAGCTGATGGACGTATGTATACAAATGCAAAGACTCTGAAGAAATCAGATATATCCACAGAAGAACTTGAGCATCTAAGTACTGTACAACTGCCCCCTCAGTTCCTAAATACTGACTTGGCTGCCAGTTGAAGTCTGTAGGTACTTAAAGTTTTTTCTAGTAAAATTTTTTGTGCCTAGAAGTCTGTTCCTGAGCATGCCTAAATCTGCTTAAATCTGTAGCATTTATTTCTGTGCTTCATGGGGATCTCTCAGTTGGGACTGGCCACAGTGTGTATCCTAAGCCAGGGAGGCAGCTTTGCATCCCAACACAGAACACCTTGTGCCAGGCCACACTAAGTTAGGATAGGCTGTAAACTTAAATATTTCCCTCCATCTCTTTGTATCTATGTCCAGGTATGCTTCTCCTGTCCTGCCTTCAATGCATGTACAGATTATGGTCCTTCCTCTTCCCTTTTGAAATACTAAATAAGTGGGCAGAGCTTTTGCCCACAGCCTAGGAGACTCATCTTCCTCCCTTCTGCATCCCTGGGGAATGGCTGAATCTCGGCTACTCTGTGAATGTGCGCAAATCCTCTGGCTTGAAACAGTTCCGTGTTGCGTGAGTTGGTCACCATTGCTGGATTGTAAAGGGAAAGCAAGCCCTTGAACGCTACTTCACATAGAGGTTATAGTGTGAGCCCCAGAGAGGAAGTGCCAACGTTTTTTATTTCCTAAATACAGAAGAGAAAATGGATCCAGGTCTGGATTCTAGGTCTCCCCTTTCTGAGAGCAATGGTTAACTTGCACCCAGGTCCTGATTCAATGAAAGTTTCAGCATGCCATGCAAGAGCCTGAGAGCTTTCTAGACCTGTAAGTCTAGCAACCTAATGTGTCAAAGGATTTGCAAGAAATGCATTTGGGTCTCACATGTTCTGGGAGAAGGCCCTAATGCCTGTGCTAGCAGATGAAGAAAGCTATACAATGTGTGAGAAAAGGATACCATGAAGACTTAACTCCAGAGTTCAAAGACATCTAACTATATCTCTATAGGCCAGGAGAAAGTACCCAAACTAAGAAGAGGGAATGAATCTCAAAGCCAGACTCTCTTCTTAGTGTTTGCTTTTGAACAGCAGAATTTCCTGCTTGGCTTGCTGGAATTTAAATCCCTATCCTGATGCTTAAATATTCTTGTGCATCACATAAAAAGGTACCCAGGTGTGTAACGCATAACTATGAATTTCAGTAGATAGTGAACTGCCTAAAAGACATCCTCTGCAGTGCTTAGCATGACAAAACACATGTGCTTTTGTGGATGTCAATGTAGACATAATTTTATGCCAGCAAAACACCACAGTAAAATAAATGATATTCAGAACAACCCATAGTTAGCCCAGAATACTAGCAAGATACCATGCTCAGAGGAAGCCCCAGGTATCTGATCACTAAAGACATAAAAACCTTACATTTGGCAAATCACCCACACAGGAAAATACCTTGGATATGCAGGGCCTGGACTGTGGACTTAGAGGGCAGCTCTCTCTTAAGCCACTGATCCGCCAGATGTAGGTCATGAATCTGCAGTTCCAAGGAGACATAACCCATCCACAACCAGCCACATGTTGGTTTAGGCCAGACTGGCAGTTCAGGCTGTGTGGGTCAGTGTGTGGCCAGCATGGCCAAAGAGCACTGCTGTAGCTGTCCGTCAGCAGAGACAGATTTTGCTTCACATGTGCTGTGAGCCCCAGCTATGCATGAAATCTGGATCTGTGTTGAATGGGCACCAGCCTGGGCATTGCAAGGAAGGGGCAGTTGCTCTGGGTGTGCACGCAGCAACGGGCATGTGGCCTGAGCAGAAGGTCTTTCCAGCTTTGAGACTACACATTAACAACAACTCCTACTGGGTATCCGGGGGTTTCCTAAGTAATTGGTAGAACATGCTTCAAAACCACTCCTGTTTCCTCCAAATGTTCATGTCTTCGTTTGTAACAATCACCTTTTCATGGACTAAAATAAACACAGCTGAAAGATACAAAACAATACTTATGGAGTTCTTTAAGAGATTTTTCATGACCATTCTCCTCCTGTTACAGATTGCTGGTGGGGTGCTGGTAGAGAGGTACACGTTGCTACAGAATGACAGGGACCCGAAGGTGCAGGCTGACATCTAGTGACAAACTCAACGAACCTTTAAAGCCTAGATACTCTCATTAGGCACTGACTTTGATTGCCTAAGGATTTTTGAGTATCTCCCTCCCTCAAATAACTAAGCAAGCTCTTAACGAAATAACAAGCTCCAATTGCATTTCCAGGTTTCCCTTTGAAATGTCTCTTCAGTAGGAATATTGCTTCATGTTCTCTTTCAGTTATTCTGGCACTCACTTTAGCAGTAAAAAAAAGCTGGTCCCCTTCATTCCCATTCATGACTGTCTGCATTAAAACTTGATTATTCAATTGAGTGCGTGCGCAGAAGCTCTGATCTAATTGGTATCCCTGAGCTTGAGCAGGCATAGGTTTGGGTGCAGTGCAGCTCAAGGACGTTACATTGGGAGCTTGGATCTGCAATTTTTAGTGAGGGCTATTTCTCTCCTGCCTCAAAAGGGAATTCTGATTAATCCATTCAGAGTGGGTTACTGAAAATATCTTTTTGTCAGGATGAAGCAGTTATAGGAATCTCCTCTGGGTACATTCTCAGCATCAGTCAGTGCAGCAGCCCTTGAGACAAAGTCTGCAAGAAAATGCTGGGCAGCCACTTAACTCGTTCCTTTGCTGAAGTGTAGCTGGTAACATGCCTTGGACGTGTTCCCTGGTTGCAGGGACTTGTTTCCTTAGAATTATGTCTTTCAAATCCATATGAATTTGCATATATGTGAAGGTTTCTCCGCCTATGTTTGTGCATAGCCTGAGAGTCCTTCCCAAAATCTTAACTGTAAAATACAGACACGCAGGATGGCTGAGCAAATTGCGCTGCAGAAACACCTGGAGACAGAAACGATTTATTTAGTTGTGCAATTTTTTTGAAACCTTGACCTACCTGCTTGAGGAGGACTGCAGACTATTCAGTGTGGGAAATAACAAAATAAAGCCAGCTCACTCAGGTATCAACTCTCCCTCACTCATCTATTCCTTGGGACAATGAGATACTATTTCCCTAAGGACCTGTGTTTTTCCTTGCACAGACCAACTGAATGAGTATGCTCATTGCACAATGATCAAACTAACTATTCAACATTGACTTCTAGCATCATTTTCAATGACCTTTTCCACTTGCGTTCAGAAGTCACATTTAACCTCATGCTAGATAAAACTGGAATCTTGTGGAAAAAATTACTTGCGTCTGTGTTTGTGAAAAGGTCTCTGATCAGCTTAGACAAGAAATTTGAAAAATCAAATACCTTCAATTTTCCTTTCAGGCCAAATACCAAACCTGAGATAATTAAGTTGTTCTCAATTCATAGGTACCAACAATTATCGCGGACTTAAAATGATAGGGAAATCTCATCTGACCAAGCTGGTAATCTTCTTTGATTAGACAACTGGCTTTATGGATGAGGGAAGAGCAGTGGATGTTGTTTATCGTGACTTAAATAAGGCTTTTGATGCTCTCTCCCATGACATCCCCATAGACAAGCTGCTACAGTGTGGACTAGGTAAGTGAAAAGTGAGCTGGATTGAAACTGCATGAACTGCCAGGCTTAAAGGGTTGTGATTAACGCCACAAAGTCTGGCTGGAGGGCAGTGACCGGCAGTGTGCCCCAGAGATCGATACTGAGGCCAGTGCTGTTCAACATCTTCATTAAATCATCTTCAGTAAAACATCCTCATAAATATCTGATGGGGCTGAGGGTTAAAGAAGGTGGAACCAGACTCTTCTCAGTATTGTCCAGGAAGTGGACAGGAGGTAATAGGCACAAACTGAAATTCAATAAATTTCATTTTAAGCATAAGGAGAAGACCCTTTTTTATGGTAAGTGTGGTCAAGCACTTGAACAGGTTGCCCAGAGAGGTTGTGGAGTCTCCATCTTTGGAGATGCTCAGAATCTGACTGACTCAACCAGCCTGCTTTAGCGACTTTATGCTGAGCAGAGGGCTTGGACTAGGTCATCTCCAGAGGCAACCCCAACTATTCTGTACTTCTGTGATGGCAAATAAATTGCTATGCATATGTCTTTGTTCCAGTAGAATAGAATTAGCACATATCTGTCTTGCTTGACATTTAGTCTGAAAAACCTCTGAAAGTTTTATGCTCTCAAATCATCACCTACTGTTCATTTCAAATCATCTATTACATGTTTATGGTCATAAACAGATTTCAAAGATGTTTTTACTGCTCTTTATTTCTGCTGATGAGGGGGTTCAGAGGAAATACACTCTTCCTCTTCCCCATCAAAAGTTTTTTTTTTCCAGTCCCTTATTCATAGGCAAATCCAGTGATGCACATAGAGGTAGAGAGCAACTCATGAGCTCCTCAACTGAAGGTAATAGGGATCCTATGGCAATGTATTAAATAACTACTCAACCTCTACAGCCAATCATAAATAGTGAAAAGAAGAATCTAGTTTGAATTTCAGATTTGGGATTACATTTTCAGAGACATAAACTAAAATATTTAATTTTGAGCATGCTTGTTATAAATTCATTACAAGTAAAATATTCCAAAACCCAAAATTCCTGTTCAGAAAAGAACACCACCCTTTGATAAGGTGCCATCTCTCCCTCAGAGATAACCGTAGTTCTAACAGCTTTTTTATTGCCATGTTTTGTAATGTTACAGCCATCTAACAATATTTGGGATATATTCCTTAAAGGTCTACTTATTGGGATTGCGTGTCATGTTAGACTTTCAGCACTTATTAACATGTACTTCAGCCCTTAAAATCCCTGGAATCTGATAACTTGCAAACTGTATTGCAAGATGGCATTTATTTTATAAAAAAAATCAGGTGTGAGCGTTGAAAATCAAATCAAATCATTTGAGATACAGTTGCACTTATATGGTGATCTGCCAGTCATGCAACTCCAGGCTAGTGCTCCCAGCCTTTAACAAAAGACATCTCTGCCAGAACCTTTTTCTTTCCCTCATGTCGCTCCCTAGACTCCACAGTTCTGCTGTTTTCCGCTCTCCTCTCAGCACCTAATGAGTAGAGGGGGCCCTGCAAACAGAGATGTCAAAGACCCTGGTGCTGCCTATTGTCCTGTCTACGTGCTGCAACCACTAACCCTGTCTCCTGATGCACCTTACCCCTTGGGGATTAATGCAACAAAAATTCATCTGCCAAACAGATGGGGGATGGCTGCACTACAGGATTGACTCTTGGCATTATGGGGGATGGCTGCACTACAGGATTGACTCTTGGCATTAGCTGAAACTGAAGGTGTCAAAAGGACAGATTCTTCCATGAGTTTGATGCTAAGCGTGTCCTGCTCTGTGGGCTCCTACCACCACGTGTCCATGCGGCAGTGTCTTCACTGGCATCACACAGGCGGGTTACAGCTAGTAACAAACAACTTAAACAAGAATTTTCCGTTGTTTACGAACAAAAAAAAAAAAAAAAAAAAAAAAAAAGCTGAACTGCAGCAGTGCGTCACTATAAGGAAACTTCAGAGTAAGATGAAACAGAGAGGGACAGGACTGAGGTTAGGAAGCGATGCAAGGAAAGGCAGCTCCTGCGCTCTGGAGAAGTGCTATCATGTCACGAACACAGGGGGGCAACCAAACACCCAGCCTTCGGGCAGGGAAGGACTCGGTCCTCCGGGCGACAGCAGCCCCATTCCCTCGCCTCCTTCGAGCAGACTTAGCCTTTGATAATTACCCTTTCGAATAGCAGTTCGTTTCTTAGAAAAGGTCACAGACCTCTCGCCCTGAAAATAACAGGCATGATCCGCTTATCTTAGTCTACTGTGCAATCCAGAGTGGAAAGCACTGAATTTTGTTTTCCCACTACTGCAGGCACTTACCTGGAGCAACACAAGGCAATGCTCTCTGGGTTGATGTCTCTGCATGATGTGAAGTAGTTATCTTTAATACACAGGTAAAATATTAATACGTGGGGAGTTTAAAAGTTCATTTCCAAGAGGAAACTTTAGGAAATACAACTGTTTAACATGACTTGCATACCTAAAGGTGTAATGTATGAAACTGAATACACCATAGAAGGAACAGAATTACAAATTGCTTTTCACAGTTTAGTCTTGGACAAGTGACTCCGAACATTTGATACTTAAATAAGCAAAGAAGGAGCAGCTAGGGAATAAGAAATTAAAGCTGGAAACTTAGAGGGAAAAGTTTTGTATAATAGGTCATTTTTTATAGCTTTATCATGCCAAAAATAATTTGAAGACATTTTACTGCAGATACTTCCACCCTTTTCCTCCACGAAGTAATCCCTCTGCAGTTCAGAAATATCAAAAGTGATCATTACCACAACTCCTACTTAGATCATTCTCCCTCTCTTTTGACATGCTGCCGGGACTGGTACCAATTCACGGGCACCAATGCTAAAGCTGCAAGTTCTGCCAAGGCAAAGACATTTATGATTCATCCTGACTTGTGTAGTTTATCTGGAAGAAAAGCATCTCCCACAAACCACTTGAGTTGCTTGTTTTCAAGGAAATCAAAGAAACTTAATGAGATCACTGTGAAAGACAGAATGAACATTGGAAAAAAACCCAATTGTGACGCTACTAATACTGCAAGTCGTCTAAACAAGAGAACCAAAACTTCCTTAAAGGGTTTGCTTGCATGACATGCCTGCTTGTTAAATGGGAGTAAGTGGCAGGTGTTTGTAAGAGAAAGAAAAACGAAAGTCTCATGAAGATGGCAGACTTGTTTCCTGCCTTGTTTCATTGAGCCATGACTAGTTCTGTTGAAGTGGGAGGAAGGAGGGGTTGGCTATCTCAAGATATCTCATCTTCATCTAAACATATAATTTGCATAACACAATATAGAGAAAATCTTTATTTATTTGATTTTATGTATATGGAAATAAAACCAGATGAGAAGGATCAGACCCAGGGTACTTCTAACTTTGACACTTACATCATTGCAATAAAAGCTGATATTAAACACACTAACTGATCATATTGATAACTCAAGTCCTGAACTAAAGTAAAAGGACAAAAAGGTGGAACTTCTTAAATTAGCAGCACCACAGTACAGTTCTTCAATGTCTTTAACATTTTTAACATTTTAGCATTTCTATTGCTGAAAGAAATACTTATTTTATCCCTTCTCATGAATTAGTAAAATTTTAGAATGTTTTCAGTAACACATGCAATACATTTTCGACTTCAGAATGAACACCATCATAATTTTTCTGTTTTAAACACTGTTTTTCAAATTATACATAGTTTTTTGTCTGCTTGCTATTATTGATGAAGACCCATTAAGAAAGGTATTATTTTGAAGTCTTAGAAACAATTATAGGGTATTTTTATGGAGAGATTTCCAAAGAAAAACTAATTCTATTCTGTTCTGTGTTCTGTAGCATGCAGTGAATTTTAAAATGAAAGATCATGAGAAAGATGATAATGTGAGTCCCTGAAACAGTTTTCTCTGAATAAATTTGTAAATAAAAGCATTGATATACATGATGGTCACATCTCTCTTCTCTCTGCAGGTTCACAATTCTTGTTATGTTGCTACAGATATACAGTCACTCTGTGGGCCTGAATCAGTGCCAGCTTTCTCTTGTTTAACAGAGCACAGATAGCACTGCCCATTCAAATTTTAGTGTTCTGATGGCGTTAAACCTCAAAGGAAATATTGACAAAGACATAGGTAAACATTGCAAAGTTCCTTTCCCAGCCTCACACTGGAATTGGAGCTTTATGACCTCAGCTCCTGGAGCATAGGTTTGCACGGTGCTTCGAGTCCTGCCGTCCTATAAAACCAGATCACCTCCTCCTTTCTCTATTTTTATGGCTCCACAGAAGCCTCACTCTTCCCTTAAAAATTCCTCCTCCCAGGAGATACTGAGTTGATGGAAGTTAGTGAGTTAACAATGGCATAAAGTGAGTTGAGAAGACAACCATCCTTCATTTTCTGGCCGTCTCCTGTTTGTCCCATTTGAGACCCTTGTGCTCCAGCCATCTCAGCACCCACGAAGTATTTCAAGCACAGTCCAGGGACTCAGTCTTCCAAGCTGTTTTCTTCCATGAGTGCAACGTGAGAGGGATTCATGAAGAGTGACAAAATGAAAGAAACCATAAAATGTGGCTTCTTCTTAAGGCAGGATGAGGGAGCTGTGAAGAAAGGTGAGGTTTGCCATGCACCAAGCGCCATTTTGGGCCTACACTGGAGATGCATTCATTAACAAGAAAAGGTAGGTAAGGCTTCCATAGGCTTGTTATAATTAATAAGAGTCTACCTAAGGGAAAATTGTTTTTCCTGAGAATAAATGAATCTACTCTTGAAAACACACAAAGAGCATGAAGTTGGTGCATCTCTGCAGAGACACTTTATGCTCACATCTAACCAATTATTTATGGTCTTGTCAGTTTGTATCATGCAGAGCTTCTAAGAGCTGATCAGCTCAATCATGCATGTGACTGAACAGTGTTGATTATACTTGTGCAACATTTAAAAAACAAACAAACAAAAAAACACCATACCTGGCAACAGCCCCTCTGTGTCACTGTTCATTAACAATATTGCATTAGGACATGGTTTCATGTGGCTTAGCAAATATATAGCAAATGGATATGACAGTATACAGGACAGAGGAAGCACAGCATAAATACAGCATATCACTTCCACAAACACAAGATTTTCAAAACTCTGGCAATATTATAAAAATAACAATGAAGCTTCATATGCAATTAAATACAAATAACTGGACTTAACTATTTACTGTACAATAATTCCTGATAGTGCTTTGCAGAACTAAATTTATTTACAATATTCTGTGAAGAGCAAATGCCATTTCACTCAAAGCTAGATGGATGAAGGAAAACAGAGAAAGCAGAGATGCTACTTTAAGGTAAATACTGTCATATCCGATGTCAAGATTTAAGTGGCTTACGACCATTCATAAAATTCTTATTTTGGCCAAGTTTATTTTTTTCAATTACAGTATCAAAGTCAAGAGCCCAGTTTTTTAAGAAGGAAGAAATTGCAGCAGTTTCCCATAGATGCATTGTTTAGGTGCCTACACATGGATTAGCAGAGCAGCCTTAGGCAGATTTTCATGACAAGCTCAGTCAGTACTTTCATTTCATTTATATAGAAGCAGCAGGATCCAGTACAAAATAATTACTTTACAGTTACGCTTTTAAAAATTAAGTTTCAATCTTTTTTATATTTCAATCATCTTTCACACCCAAATCTGCATTTGACAGCAGCTGGGAATTAACTGATCCCCTTTTACAGTACTACTAATCATAACACAATTGCACCTTGTGCGGCCTTTGACACCTGTTTGAACCTTCTGCAGCTTTTGACTACCAGAAGGAATATCCCCAAACTTAAGGTACTTGAAAAACAAGATAAAGAACAACTTTCTTCCTAACTCTGTCATTTTTATTACTTCTTCAATTTACCAAATACTTCATCTGTTAACTTCCACAAATTGGTAATGAGGATTTTCATAGTGACTCCTCATGTAAGGCATCGAGATACCACGGGCATACACACCATCATTGTGTAATAGCCTGTTATAGCAGGAACGAAGTAATAAAGCAGTCAAAATACAGAAGCTTTCAATCCAAGGCATTGGGCAACCAGTTTTATCAAGTCTCCATTTCGTAAAGCTCTGGAATTGCAACTGCTCTGAGGACGTAAGAGAGGAGGACATGCCAGCAGCATCAGCACCACTGCTACTGACCCAGAAAGAGAATGCTCCCCTGGAGACATTTCTTCTAATCGCCTCACACAGTCCTACTCCACATATTGAACAGAAAAAGCCACAAAGCAGCAGCCGATCAGTGCCACTGTAGATGCTGAAATCACAGTGACTGCACTGCCGGCAACACTAACCAAGAGCCCCAGGCCCACACCGAGAATGATCTGGGCCAGCTGGACCATGCAGGTGAGAGCAGCACAGTCAATGCCCTTCCCTCGCCCGTGCTCTCCAGCTTGTTCCCCATCCTGCAGCTTCAGGCTCTGCAAATAAGGATAAAACAAGACCCAGTGAAATGAGACAGCATATGCAACTTGCAGCTCTCAGCTGTTGCACTGTCATGACCCCCAGGTGCAGCAAGACAGGCCAATAGTTCTCTGCTTCCCATCTGATTTTTCTGCTTGTCCCGCAGAGGTTACAGAATTCAAACAGACATTTTACAAGGGATAATGAGTTTTCCAAGCTCCGTCCAAATTGTCCAGTTTCTCCTATCTGCAATTTTTCCCTCCATCCCTTCTTTCAAGGAAAGAATTGAAACCTGAAAAACTAGCGGTTTCCTTCAAGTTCAGGTCTGTTTGAGCTCTGGCAAACTGACATTTCACAGCACAAGACTCCCCATCATTGGTAATTTAGCTCCAACTCTCATGGTTGAAGGAGAATCTCAAAGGGATGTTAAGATGAGTCATACTATGTCCCACACACATACAGAGCATAATTCATTATACTGGAGCACTGTGCTCTGAAGTTATGGCTCAAAGCACATAAAGGAGTTCAGTACTAAAATCTAAATGTAATGCTTTTATTGCTGGGGAAAAAAACATAATCTGAAAACAAATGTCCAGACTAGGATTCATCTGCACTACTAAAGACCATTATTAACTACTGATTATCTGCTGTGACGTACATAGCAGAGCAAAAAGCTTCATTTATTAGGTACAAGCATCTCGTATATAAGCACCCTGTGAGGGTAGCTGATCACTGGAACAGGTTGACCAGAGGAGTTGTGGAATCTCCATCCTTGGAAATATTCAAACTAGACTGAATACAACCCTGGGCAACCTGCTCCAGGTGGCCCTGCTTGAGCATAGGGGTTGGACTATGTGATCTTGGGAGGTCCCTTCCAAATTCAGCTGTTCTGTGATTCCCTCCCAGAAGGAACTATTCTGTTTTGTTGGGAAATTACATTATAGTTTACGTATTTATTTTTTTCTTCATTTTTTTCTATCTTGTACATTATAGGAGATTTAAGCTAAACCTAATTCTGTTAGTATCAGCTCTAATATAGAATTACATTATTTAACTTACCAGACATCTGCTGGAAATACAACACAGCAGAAAGGAAACAGTCCAAGAGGTTCCTGGAGTGTGTGGAAGATAACTTCCTCATGCAACTGATAAGTGAGCCTACCAGGGGAGGTGCCCTGCTGGACCTGCTCTTTACAAACAGAGAAGGACTGGTGGGAGATGTGGTGGTCGGAGGCCACCCTGGGCATAGCGACCACGAAATGGTAAAGTTTTCAATCCTTGGTAAAGTAAGGATAGAAGACAGCGAAACAGCTACCCTAGACTTCTGGAGGGCA
>NW_009619104.1:0-11892 GCF_000690535.1 Cariama cristata | reverse complement strand
CTCCTGTTAACTAACGTTAAGTTATTCAGACAAAAAAAATATATATTAAAAGAATAGAGTACAATTAAGAAGTCAGGTTGATTAAACTTATTCTGCAACAGTCCTCCCTTTGTTTTTATTGAGCATTCCTTCTAATATGTCAAAAAGAACTCATGAATTTTCTCAAGGTGTTTAACTATTAACCACAGTCTCACATACAATGTTATTACAAGTAACAGGCATAGTATAATCAGATCTAACAAAATTCCTACTCGGTGGAGTACATGATTAAGGATTCCAGTTGCTGTTGGTGACCACCCAAAGAGACTTTCCCACCCTCGGTGTTCTCCATCCTTTTTTTTTTTCCCCCTTTCCATGACACAGTGTATCTCTTCTACATCAAGATGGACTGTGATTAGGGTTTTTTGTCCATTATTTTGGACATTTTTCTAACAGTTGATACAAGTCATCATGTTTTAGTCTTTTCTTCACTAATGCAGGATTCGTTCCGATGGGGGTAGGAAGTACATCTTTAAGGTATAATTGGACTGTAACAGCTGATAAGATGTAACGGGAGCTGAATAATTAAAGTCTCATCCTACAATGTTAGTAAAGTTACAAACACAAATAATTAAGTGATTATTTGTCTTTTTAGTAATGTTATCTATGAATATAGATGGCGAAGGTTCTCACACAAACCCATCCTTTCCCAATATATACAAGTATCATTCCCGGGGCCTCTTCAGGATGTATTTCAAAGTGACAAACATTTTGTTCAATGTCAAGACAAATGTCTTAGGCTTTGATGGTGTTACTTCCTAAAACTTTAACAGCAAAATATGAACATAGTAGGACAGCATATGGCCCTACCCATTTAGGTTCTAATTTGAATTTTTGTGAAAACACCTTAAAACTTCATCTCCGGGTTGTATATCATATACCTGTATTTTCGGAGGTGTGGGCTGATACCATTGAGCATACTTCCTTTTTTCCTCAACCCCCTGTTGCATATACATAACATATTGGGTCAACTGTTCATCTCCATCCAACAGGCTGGTCTTAGCTGGGATGTAAGTCCCTGGAATGGTGAAGTGTCTCCCAAAGAGAATTTCAGCTGGTGTTAGGCCTATGGGTTGTTGTGGAGCGTTTTGGACATCCCATAGAGCTAAGTTCAGTGCTCCTGACCATTTGAGGCCAGTGTATATGCATATTTTAGCCATTTTTTCTTTCCAAGTTCTGTTCGTTCTTTCTGCCTATCCTGAAAACTGTGGGTGGTAAGGAGTGTGTAGGTTCCTAATTATTCCTAATGATTTGTATAGCTGGTTGATTATGTTTTCTGTGAAATGGGCACCCCTGTCTGATTCAATTGACTCTGGAAGTCCATATCTAGGTATAATTTCCTTTAGTAAGGCTTTTACCACCCCTCCTCTGTCAGCCTTTCTTGTAGAGAAAGCCTCTACCCATCCTGACAACTGGTCAGTTATTACTAGTAGGTGTTTGTATCCAAAGGCAGATGGCATGTCCACATAATCTATCTGCAATCTTTGAAAAGGGAAATAAGCTCATGGTTTCCCTCCCAGTTCTGAATTAGGCTTAATACTTGAGAATTTCTGACAAGTCAGGCAACTACTGGTAGTTCTTTTTGCAGTGGCATAGACTCCTGGCGCTGACCATATCTTCTGTACTTGATTTGCTGCTGCTTCTGCCACATGCTTCGTCGTGGAACCATCTAGCTACCATAATGACATATTTCTTCAGTAGTATAGGTTTTCCCCCAATTGTCCATACACCATTATCATGTTGTTTTATCATTGAATCTGCGACCATACATTCCTTTAAGGGTTGTTGGGCTGCAGCCTTCATGGCTGTGTCAGCTAAATCATTCCCTTTACTGATTTCTGTATTGTCCGGGGGCCGGACAATGTACCATAGCAATTTCTTTGGGTGGCTGGACTGATTCCAGCAGACCTTGTATTTCTTCTCCATTTGATACATTCGTTCCTGACAATGTGAAAATTTCCCATTCTTTCCACAACCTTCTTTCCACTTTCTGC
The DNA here is from genome assembly GCF_000690535.1 of Cariama cristata. Classification (NCBI taxonomy): domain Eukaryota; kingdom Metazoa; phylum Chordata; class Aves; order Cariamiformes; family Cariamidae; genus Cariama; species Cariama cristata. The sequence goes on along the minus strand of NW_009619104.1, from coordinate 9,859 downwards.
TCCTCGTTGATACATTCGTTCCTGACAATGTGAAAAATTCCCATTCTTTCCACAAACTTCTTTCCACTTTCTGCTCCTCATGTGCTCGTCCTTGATGGAGAGGTTCGGCCTCTGTTACCAGTCCTTGGCAGACTGCTCCGTATCCAGTCCATTGTTGTCCGTGCAGGTAGTAGAGTGAGCCATCTATGAATACAACCAGATCTGGGTTATGCAAAGGAACATCAGTTAAATCTGTTCACGGTTTGCTTCCAGTGTATATCACCTGCTCGCACTGGTGATGCTCCTCTCCATCACCAGGTAAAGGCATTCGAGTTGCTGGGTTCAGAGTATTGTACCTTTTCAAGATTACGTTATCCGCCGTTAGAAGGATTAGTTCATACCTGTGTGCCTGTTGTGGAGATAATGCCTGGGTCACATATTGTTTCAGCAATATTTCCTCTTCATGTGGGGCATGAACTGTTACTGGGTGTCCTAGAATGAGGGGATGATTTTTTTCTAATATTGTCACTGCTGCTGCTACTGGTTTGATACAGGTTGGCGATCCTGCGGCAACCACATCTAGTTGCATGGAGTAGTACACAACTGGTCTCTGGTGGGGTCCTAACTTTTGCGTTGTCACCCCACTGGCTACCTGCTTTCGTTCATGCACATATAAATTGAAAGGTTTTGTCTAATCTGGGAGCCCCAGAGCAGGAGCAGATGCCAGGGCACCTTTTATTGCTCTAAAAGCTTTTTCTCTCTCTGGACCCCACGTTGTAGGTTCTACCTCTTCATTTCTTGTTACCTCTGTCAGGGTCTTTGTTAATTCTCCTAACACAGGGATCCGTGGCCAACAAAAACCTACAGCTCCATGGAATCCTCATAATTATTTCTTGGTGATCGGTTGTGGGAGCTTAGCTATAGCTTCTACTCTTTCTAGGTCTACTCTTCATTGCCTTCCCTTAAAATAAACCCCAGATATCTAACCTCTTTCTGACACAGCTGCAGTTTGGACAGAGATGCACAGTGTCCTTTTTTCTGCTAAAGCAGTGCAAAGATGTACCGTGTCTACCACGCAGGTGTTTTCATCCCTCCTTGCTAACAACAAATCATCTACATATTGTCCAAGAGCTGATTTCCCCGGTATTTCTGTGTCTTTTAAATCATTCCTTAGTATTCATGAAAACATTGTAGGAGATCCCATAAACCCTTGCAGGAGACACGTCCAGGTCAATTGTTGTACCTTCCACATGAAAGCAAATAGGAGTTGGCTGCCCTTGTCTAACAGAATACTAAAAAAAGCAGCAGTCAGATCAATTACAGTAAAATACTTTACCCAATGCGCTATTTGGAAGAGTACGATATAGAGATCAGGTACTACTGGGTGTGGAGTTTCTACATGCTGATTGCCTGTAAATCTTGCACAAAATGGTCATCTGGATCCCCATCCTCATCTAGGTAAGCAGAAACCTCCCTCAGACTCCTCCGTAGCTTTGTTCAGCCCTGCTTGCCTCGATTTTTGGCTTCTGAGGTAATGGATGCTCCCTTGGTGAAGGCCATTTCTCCGTTGGGAAAGGTGGTCGCGGTGCTGCCGCCCTCCCCGATCCCTGGCGGTGGAGGCAGGTGGTCCTGCCTGTGTCCTGGAGGCTGAGAATGGGGAGATGTGTGCAACCCACACCTCCTGGCTGGGTGACACCACCCCAACGCTGTCGTCCCTGCTGACCCTCACCATGTAACCTCGCTCTTTGTCTTAGCTTGGCGTCCTCCTCTTGCTACCGGAGAGTCCCAGCACGTGGGTTTTCATTCCTGGGACAGCAAACATCCAGTTTGCCGCCTTGGCCGAGATGCTTGGAGCCAGCTCCCTCTCCAAGTCCCCCGATGACCATCAAGTGATCTTCACTGAGCACATGTTTCCACGGCACGGCCCGCTGAGTGGAAAAGCTGAAGGCTCTGACTCAGAAATAGCGATGCCCTGATTTGGGCAGTCTGCTGAAATTCATCCCCTTGGCCGCACCCTGCAGAACAGAACCTTACTGCTGAAGCAGCCTGCTCTGCTATGGCAACCCAAAATCAGTGCTTAATCAAAATATGAAAACCCACTACACTCTTCTTCCAATACTTGCGTCTGCCAAAAAAAAAAAAACAACGGACAAACACTCATTGTTTAGAAGGTGGAAACTTGCCTTGTGCTGTCTGCTCTTGACTGGCAAAGAACAACAGACATATTATTATTTTGCTATGTTCTCTCCAAATTTTATCTTCCAACCTGCCTGTGTTTTGTAGGCTGCTAGACTTCTGGCATCGGGAGGTTTCTAATGCTTGAGCTGATGATAGCACTGATGTTCAAGGCAACGGGTGCCCTGTGAGGGGTCCACGCTGAACACCTGAGCAGGAATCACTTTATAATTGAAATTGGGTTGCTGCAGCATGGACTCCCAGAGTATTAATACCTTGAGTGGGGTTATGAAGACAGGGATCAGTAGTTTCCAGGGAGAACAAGATGTTGCACTGCTCTCCACCTGTAGGAACGTGATCTCTTTTCTGCCTTAACACTGTCAGCTCCTCGCAATGTTTTTCCCATCTGACCCACATTTAATTTTGTAAGCCTGATGTCTGGGAGTTTCGTGAAAATGTGTCATAGGCTGACTCATAGTAAAGAAGCGATCAAAACAGGACAAGAAAGTTTCTTGCAGGCACAGCAGCATCTCCTGTGTGCATCTAATTGATGTTATTTGCTTTTCTCCTGCTGGATTGCAACTGACCAAGGACTTTGAAGTGGGGAAGTAAGGAAGCTCATGCTTGTGGTCCATCTTTGCCTTTGGTGAATCCTGGGCAGCACTCCCGAAAGGAAAGCCCTCACACCGCTGTTACTGAGGGTGGTACCTGGGCCTTGGCACACAAACCGTGGGAAGCTGTGACCATAGATAGGATGCTTGAGCATGACACCAGGATGTCTTTCTCCAGGCTCTGAGAAAATCTGTTCCAGAGCACAGTCCAGAGAAGACTTGCTGGTGTGTGGTGTCACACCGATGTTGTCAAACTACAGAGGAATCCCTTATGAAATGGGCAAAGTGCTACATTTCAATGGGTCCTTTTTCCGCTAATAATAGTAGTTGGAAAACAAGATGTCTTTCAGTGAAAACATGCTGTTTGAAAAGAGAGATGTAAGACTATATGTATGCAAAAGTCAAGCATGACAAGAGTGAGATAAAACATCTGAGAAGATAATGGTGTCCTAGCAGGACCAGGAGAGAGTGTACCTTGAGAAATGCAGATCCCCATCTGTATTTCCAAGGCAGCCCATCTCCCTGAAAAATGTTTGTGCAGCACTGCAGAAAGGGAGGAGCCCCCCAGATGCCAGTAGACATCTCCTGGACCCACAGAGATGGCTGTGCCCACCCTCCGGTTGGACAACCACCCATGTGGGCGGCTAGCACCAGAAGGGATTTGGGATGCCACCAACTGCAGTGTGCTATCCTGCTTTTTAACATGAGGTCAATGCCGGATGCCAGAAGGGTCCCTTGTCATGGTGTGTGTCATCTCACTGAACTTCAGGACACCCTGGCACGACCTGAGCTCCCTGTACTCAGCACTGGTGAGGCCGCACCTCGAGTGCTGTGTCCAGTTCTGGGCCCCTCACCACAAGAAAGACCTTGAGGTGCTGGAGCGAGTCCAGAGAAGGGCAACGAAGGTGGTGAAGGGTCTGGAGCACAAGTCTGATGGGGAGCGGCTGAGGGAGCTGGGGGTGTTTGGTCTGGAGAAGAGGAGGCTGAGGGGAGACCTGATCGCTCTCTACAACGACCTGAAAGGAGGGGGTAGCCAGGTGGGGGTCGGTCTCATCTCCCAGGCGACTGGTGACAGGACAAGAGGGCATGGTCTGAAACTGCACCAGGGGAGGTTCAGGCTAGAAATGAAGAGGCATTTCTTCACAGAAAGGGTCGTTAGGCATTGGAATGGGCTGCCCAGGGAGGTGGTGGAGTCACCATCCCTGGAGGTGTTTAAGAAAAGACTGGACGTGGCACTTAGTGCGATGGTCTGGTTGACATGGGGGTGTTAGGGCAAAGGTTGGACTCAATGATCCCAGAGGTCTCTTCCAACCTCATCGATTCTGTGATTCTGTGACAGCACTTTCCACCCCTGTGAAGTAAATGCTTGGGCCATTAGCTCTCAGGCTGGTCCAGGTGCTGCTGCACTTAGGCATGTGCAGCAGTCCGGAATAGTGCGAGTGGGGCTTTGCTAAGCCACAGTTCAAAGAGGGATTGCAGCACAGGTGTAACTTGACTTATTTTCACCATGGATTTGCTTGCAGAACTCCCTCCTGCTTGGTGGGCAAACTGACCCCGGGTATCCAGAGGTGGGTGGAGATCAGCGCCCAACAAGAGGACATCCCGCTCCAGCCCTGTGCCTGCCAAAAGCCCCGACGGTGACAGCAACAGAGAGAAACACAGGTCTTGCTATTCCTTCAGGCATGTGAACCAGCACAACGGAAAATATTTGTGATATTCTGAAAATCCAAGCTGATACTTACCGAACAAGACTGAAAAATTCCCTGACTCTATGGTAGGAAATAGCAAAGCAACTGATGTGGAAAGATCCCTCCTTTGGATGAGCTAACCGCGTCCGCAGCTGCGTGTGCCGGGACGGCAGCCGCTCCCCAGCCCACCGGGCGCTACTGCTGGCATCACCCTCCCGGTAACCCTCCGATTAGGAAATAGGTGCTGGCAGGAAAATTCGCAACTGGCCCGTGCCAACCGAGGAGAGAGGCTTGGATGCAACGTAGGGAATTACAAGAGTAAATATTTCTTCATGTGCGTGAGGTTTCCCAGCCAAATTGGGGCACCCTGAATGTGGTTTCACACAGGGTTCTTATACCCTTCAAACGTTCAGGTACAACACGATTTGACTAATCACTAACACCCACGCTACTGATTGCTAATCATAGTAAAACTTTGCAAAACAACGCTGTTTTTGCAGCATTCTCGCTGCTTGTCTATTGATCCAGATGTCCCTGGAGTCAGTCATGCTAGAGTTAGTTATCTAGACAATGCTGGGAGGGTTTCAAAGATGTGTTAGAGGGGGTAGGATGCTGGCGGTATCTTGGTTGTCACAGGGTATCCTTTATCTTTCAGGGACAGCTCTAAGCTTCCAAGAAGCGAAGTCCTTCTTTCCAGGGCTGGGCTGTCTTTTAGTTTGTTTTACTTGAGCGTGAACAATATCAGTCTCCAGTAAAATTTCACTACCTCATTACATTACAGGGTATAGTGTGAACTAATACATATATTAACAAAGTTAATACACTTTCATACTCTAAAGGCTGATTGATAGAATAGTTAGGGAAGGGGATTTTCTTATCTTGGAGTGAGGAGCTGCTTGCTCCGCACAGAAACTATTGGAAGGGAATCCAGTAATACACTTTAATTGGCTCCTTTTGCATCATAGGATGTGTTAATGATTTGTTGGACAATTATTAAGCTGTTTAATCTTCCAGTCAGCCCGTGCAGGATGTAGTTAAGAATAATATCTTTTGTACACGATACAAGTGTGTCACGCTGAAAAGACAAGATCCGTCTCCCTGTCTGGGACATTGCAAGGAAGCATGAGGACCTCCAGAAACAGTCCTAGCTCCTGGGATTCACAGCAGCTGGATTAACATATTACGTGTCTTCAGGGGGGAAAAATGATCTTCGTTATGTTTAACATCAATAGATTTTAGCTAGCACCTTTTTCATCACTGACACTACCCTGCAACTTTCTTATAAAAGTGATACTTCTGAAAAAAGGCTTTCTTAAAAAAAATAAATAAATGAAATGTATATTTCTGCTATTTCAGCTGGGGCAAATTCATTAAGGTGACAAAGACTTTAGTAGTAATAATCATACAGCGACCTTTTCTTTTGAAAGCTGGAAAGCTTGTAATTAGTGAGGCAGTGGTTAGGGAAGGAGAAAAGCAGTGGAGCGCTGGCGGGAAGGACTGTGTTCTGCACTCTGCCGTGGGTTTTCTTTGTGCCAAAGGGTAAGGCGTTTACACCATGCCTTGGGAGGGGGGTGGCTAGTCGTACAGCTCTCATTCGCAGAGTGCTCGAGCTGAGGCCCAAACCTAGACCGAAGTCTCTGCACCTCCGTCCAGTCTCAGCTCAACCGAAGGAAGCTGTACTTCTGAAATAACCTGCGTATCTGAAAAATCATATTCTGAAACTTCATCCACTAAAGCGAGTGCTCCGAGTTAGTGGCCATTCTGCACTTAATTCACCTGTACCTCAACTTCCCAGCTGTTAAAGGGTGTACGGTTACTGCTTTTGACTCCTGCTCTTGTTGAAAGTGTAAATGTGTGCGTTATTTGTGAAATATTCCAATGCTGTACCCTGAATTTTATAGAAAAGCACATGGGGAAATTTATAATTCTGCTACTGCAGCAAGATACGACTAATGCAAATTAAAAGGTGCAGGGGATTGCACAGTGACCAGGGAGAACATTACTGTTTGGATGCCCATTAAATGAGGATCTTCTTTCCTGTGGCACGCATCCCGTAGAGAAAATAGTATGTGATTAATTAAAATCGTATCAGGTTAATGCATGATGAAGGAGACATTAAATAAGCATACACAGCCTTAATTATGCTGTATCCTATTTTTTGTGTCTTTGACTTTACGACTTCTGTAACATTTCAGCATGTGTGTGTGCCTGTGCACTGATTATATCCTAATTAACTTATTCCAAGACAATGAAAGACAGATTTCCTCCACAAGATCATCAAAACAAACTGGAGTTTAACACTTCAAACTACCTTGGAATAGAAAAGTGTTAGAGGAATTAAAAATGCCCTCCAAATATGTAAATGCTATAATTTCAAAGTTGCTTCATCTCCTCCTGTGCTCTTCAAACTTCAAGTAATATTCTGTCATGGGGAAAACCCTGGGAAAGCTGGGCCTCGGGAAGAAGTTGAAAATTAGGCTGGAAACGTAAAGGAAACCTCATGTCAACTTTGCAGCGTGTAACAGTGACTCAGTGGAGTAAACACCTGTAATTCTCCCCTGGGAGAGCAGATGGACTTCTGCACGTTGCTTGAGAGAGCATGGTGAGGCCACTCCTAAGTGGAAGCATGTTATTAACAGGGAAATAATACTGCTAACGGGAGCACCTCTGACAACCTGCCACGTGGTGGTTGGTCTGGGGTGACAGGCTTTTGGGTTTTTTTAGATGTTGAAGCCAGCAGAAATTTTGCCGTGGTTTTGGTGAGTACAAGAGGAGGTCCTTCATCTCCTGCAGCAGGCAACGCAGTAGCTACAGCTTTTCTTCTAATAGAAATTATAAATCAACTTTTGTGTTTCAGTCGTTTTTCAGATCCCTTATGAAAAATCCATTCTACTTTGTGGCTGTTGCAATCCGTCGCTCGTAGTTTGTCCAACAAGAAGCCATAAACCATACGACCACGTCATGGGGCACCTTTTCCACTGGAACTTCTTGGCAGGAGTCTCCTAATGTCACGTTCGCTGAGGTAGGCATAATATCAATAATTTCAGTGAAAAGCGTGAGCTTCTTAAGTATAGATCATTAATAATTTTACTTTAGTTTCTTTCCCTCTGTTTCTTGCCATTTCTTAGGCTATCATTCTTTCCTGCAAAGTATTAATATTTTGGGGTGGCTCAAGTGCTGAGTCCACATTTTCATCGTCCGTCCAAGATCCGTGGCTCGGTGAATTCTTATCGATGCTGCAAAAGGGAGCTGTATCAAAGCGGCTTTGCTGCTCAGATAGGGAAACAGCAGATACAAGTGCAGGGTAATTCCACGGCCAGACATACAAAGGAACCGTGTTCTGGGGCAAGACTGGCCCCCAAAGAACATGGTCCCCAAAATAGGCATCGAGAAGAGCGACGCAGGTGTGCTCAGATGCCGGTGGCAAGTAATTCTGTACATGGGAAGAAGGGAAAAGATGGCACGCTGAGCCAGTTTGAACAGCAGCGAGGTAATTTTGTTCCCTTTCAAATAGATGTCTTGGAAAAAATAGAGGCTGCATGCCAAGGGGCTATTGATCGCGTTGCTAAATAAAATAGTAGCCTCACTTCACGGTAGGTTCTTCTAGAAGCACCTGCTGAGCATTGATGAGGAAAGGACCACATCCATCCCAGCACGCCGGCACGGCAGGACACAAGCGCAGCAGGGAATGGAGGGGCGGACTGACCGTGCTCAATATTGCCACCTGAGCTGGTGCCCCCCAAGCTGCGCGTCAGAAGGGATGACGGGAGGTGAAGGGCTGTCACGCAGCAATCCCGAGACACGTGGGGAAAAGTGGCGTGGCAGGACGGACTCGCCTGCTCTCTCTCCTTCCGCAGGAAAGCGAGCAGAGCTGCTGGGGAGTTCCCAGCCGAAGAGCTGGGATAATGGCTGGGGGAGCGGGATGGGAGCAATCAGCAAAAATGCTGCTGCTCCTTGTCAGGGTCCCAGGAGCTAAAGTGTAATGCTGGGGGGTGGCTCAAGTGGCAAGTCCACATTTTCATCGTCTGTCCATGATCCCGTGGCTTGTCCTTGATACGGCAGAGCAGAACTAGCTGCACTGCTTCTGTCCTCTATGCTATGAATCATGTCCCCAGGTGACTTTGATAAAATGGCAATGGGATTCAATCCCATCCTAATTCCAGGTGAAAATGTCAAGAAAGGGAATGATGAAATAATGACAGGATGCTGAGGTAAGCTTCTGGATAGAAACCTTGAGCCAAGGAGGGTGGTGCAAGTGTTGGACCAGTGAGCATCGCTCTAAGAACCGCTATTAGAAATATTAACAGTGCAAAATGAGTAAGTCTTAGATCAGCTTAAGGCACGCATATTACTGTCTTGCAAAGCAACTCTACTTCTATGGCCATCATCCACCTGCTGCTTTATTGACCTAGATGTCCCTGGAGTTGGTTTTGCTACAGTTTCTTATCTATGCTGCCAGATCCCTGGAGGTGTTCAAAAAACATTTAGATGTGGCACTTCGGGACATGGTTTAGTGGGCATGGTGGGCATAGCGGCATCGGATATATGGTTGGACTTGATGATCTTTGAGGTCTCTTCCAACCGTGATTCTGTGATCCTATGATAAGGGGAGGGTTTCACAGAGGTGTTGGAGGGGCTAGGATGCTGGCCTTACCTCGGTAGCTCAGGGGTATCCTTTATCTTTTGTGGATGGCTTTGAGATTCTGATAAACAAAGGTCCTTACCTTCAGGGTGCGGGCTGTCCTTCTGCTTGCCATGAGCTGGGGTCACTTACTTCACCATGAATATTGATGCTTACTTAAGCGTGACTATGCAGTATATGATATAAACTATGTATCTCTTAAGAAAGTTAATACATTTTTATACTATTAAGAAAAATTGATACAATTTAATGCTACAAAGACTAATTGGTACGAAATTTAAGGAATGAGATTTTACTAACATGGGCTAAGCGGCCATCGTTTGGGGGCTTAAGGCCTAGCAGGAGAGAGACAAAACCCAAAATACCCGCTGCTGTCCAGCTGCAAACCAGAAAGCAGCTGGACGCGGATACCTCCTCGTTCAACTGACAGGCTCTCTGCTCCTCTGAACAGTTTGTTTACAGCAGTGTCTAAAATAAACGTTGCCTTTTTTTTTTTTTTTTTTTTTTTACTCCTGTTATTCCTGCGGAGCAAGTTGGATTCCTTTCTGACTCACGCATGATTAACTAACTTCCAGCTGCATTATCTTTTTTTGCACAAGCCAGCGCTCAGCACGACTCGCGGATCCCAAGCTGAGCTGGCAAGGCTGCCACTTACAGAAAAGGATTTTTTCTGAGAGTTGTGGGGTTTGGGAATTTTTTATTATTATTATTATTATTACTATCATTTAAGAGACAACACGTGCTTGCTTTTTCAGGCACCAGGG